>NC_142608.1:61724653-61985398 GCF_041222555.1 Hakea prostrata
ATGGAGCATTCACAATATGCAAAAAGGAGAAATTGAATTGACGTATCAATAATGGAATAGAGCATAAGCGAAGGAATAGAACAGCAGCTTAAAATCACTTAATTAACTGGGCCATGACCTTGGGAATTTTAATACGGCCATGCTTATAGAGACCACAAATGGACACAACATTTTACCATTAATTTTCTTCTTCATCAATTCGTTCCACCACTTCTACTGCAGCATGTGTCCTTATTTACAGACCAAACTGAGGAGCTGATGTGGTGATTGTGCACCATGGTGAGAACGGGAAGGGAGTTTAGTCCTACACTCCCACATCAATTAGGTAGTTTACAGTTGTTAGGATTATGACATTGGAAAGACTCATCAACCTTGAAGGTTGTGTTTTTATGTTTGACTCTGTCATATCGTCATATCTTCACATGGTATTAGATCTGGTTATTCATGCACTGCCCATGTGGGACCATGCTAGGAATGAGAGGGGAGTTTTGACCCATATCATTGGGTAGTATGTGGTCACTGGGTTTATGAACTTGGAGGGGCCTCTCTACCCTGAAGCTTGGGCCTTTAGGTTGGATGCTATTAAGTGGTATTAGAGCTAGGAATGAGAGGGGGGCCTTCAGTCCCACATAAGATGAGTAGTCTGTGGCTGGTGCACTATGACTTTGGGAGGCTTGGGCCTTTAGGTTGGATGCTATTAAGTGGTATTAGAGCTAGGAATGAGAGGGGGGCCTTCAGTCCCACATAAGATGAGTAGTCTGTGGCTGGTGCACTATGACTTTGGGAGGGTCTCTCGATCCTGAAGCTCAGGCTTTTGGGTTGACACCATCAAATGGTATTGGAGTGTGTCACCTGTGCAAAAAACATGCTGGAGACTATGGCCTAAAGATGGGAGTAGTTGATACACTGAGTGCCTCCATGGTCACAAATGGGAGTAGAGTTGTCCCACATCAATTGGTAGTTTGTGGCTGCTTGGTCTATGAAACTGGAAGGTTCTTTTCCAGTTTCCCTTGGAGCTTGGACTTTCGAATTGGGAGTTGGTACATTGTTAAACCTAACCTATTATAACCGCAATCCAAATCTTAGTTTCTTAATTGCAGGAGCCAACGAATCCAAAAATAGAAACTTCCTAGAGTTTCTGGAACGTATTCAAAAGCTCTTGTACAGAACAGAGACAAACCAAAATAGAAACCCAAAAAGATCCAAGCTAGCTTAATTTTCTCAAAAACTAGGTCAAAACTATGAGCTAACATGTACTATAACCCTTGTAAGAGGCCCATTACAATAGTGGCCTAAAAAATAACACAAATCCTTGACTGAAGATGACATGTATGTTTGTTATATATTTCATAGTAAGTTATTTTATGCTTAAAAACTCTCTTTTACATGCATCATAAACACTTGCATTTCTTGATCATTTCCATTTGTATCTTTAGCATATCCTGTGCGTTGTTGATATGATATGGTAGCTGATACTGATATTCAAGTCCTTGCTTGTGCTTCATCCATGAAGAAGGGTAGTTAATTTACCTGAAAATGACAACTCATGACATTTGAAGGGGGGGGGGATTACTGGTACAAATTGTCTTTTGCTGCCAATGTCCATTTCTTGTGTGAGCTTCTGGGTGGTGGGGGAGGACTTGTTAGGAAAGAAATTAGAGAATTGGTTGAGAAAAGTTACTAGTGAGAGGAGAGATTTCAAACCCATAATGAAAGACCTTAAAGCAAGATTATCTGGGATTCGACATCTGAAGCAAGAGTTCTCCACCCATTTCATGAATCATTTGATTTTATCAAAGATTATATGCTTGTACAGTTCCTGAATTTCTTTTTATATGATCTGATAAAGAATGATAGTACACCAAGAATTTGTCTTCTTTTTCATCCATGTTTCTTGAGAAATTCTTTTGTTTTTTTCCATCATCTCTGTATTCCATTGAGATTTTATTTTCTTAGAATTCTAGTTTCTTCTTTTGCAGGTTTGAGCAGTATGTTGACTATGCCCTTGATGTTCCCATGTATTTTGTTTATCGGAATAAGAAGTATATTGACTGTACTGGAATGTCTTTCCGGGTTTCCATCTATCCCTGATCTCATTTTTGTTGATGCTATATTTATTTCTGTGAACATACTCCCATATGGGTCTATATTTATTTCTGTAAAGATACCCTGATATTGGTCTGGAGGATTTTCTTCCATCTTAACCATGACTTTTGTCAAGTCAGATGCTAGCAGTTTGTTTCAGATCTAACTTGTTACAGTACATACATGCAGGACTTCATGGCAGGCAAGCTTCCTGCTGCTCCAGGCGAGTTGCCAACGCTTAATGATTGGGAGAATCACCTAACAACAATTTTCCCTGAGGTTAGATCGGAGGTGATCTGGGTTAAAATGAGTTTGTTATCCAATACAAGTGCCTAAATGAAGGGATGTGATGCTCTTTAATTCAGGTCAGGTTGAAGAGGTACTTGGAGATGAGGGGAGCTGATGGGGGTCCTTGGAGGAGGTTGTGTGCGTTACCAGCATTTTGGGTATTTCTCATTCTCAATATTTTTTGTAATTAATTAAATCTTTTAGAACTGAAATACTTAGTGCTAACTCAGTCGCTGGTTAGAATATACATCTCTGAGCTGGAAGTCCCTGATAGTATGTTAGATTGTTGGGATTCATGAATGGGCTTGTGCCTTGTCAAGCATGATACTTGAAACTGTCTACAAGGTGCAACTGGGGAGTCCGCAACTAGAATGCACCTCTATTGTTTAACTTTTTAATTGTTTGTATCACAAGACAATGGTTCAATACTTTATGAGTTAATTTTGGTGCTTATATTTGCACACACAGTACTGTTTGGATTTTAATTATCAGATGTGGGTCTGTTGGTATGAAAGTGTTGTCCACTGGTTGTAGCATGTATTGCTTCAGTTTCTACATGATTGTTGACTGGCTTCTTGGCCAGGCTGTACTAATGAATTCTGTTCTGTATCACATGTAGGTGGGAATATTATATGATGATGTTTCACTACAAAGTGTTCTTGATATGACCGCTGATTGGACTGCAGAAGAAAGGCAGATGCTGAGAAATCAGGTACTATAATATGATGCCACCCATGAATATGGATTGAATGGTTTGCATCTCCTTGTATGATGCATTGATTTTCTTTTTCCTAGTAATTGTATATTTTAACCTTCCCCACAAAATTCCGACTTGAATCAAAGAAATAAGCACTGTGTTGGAAAACTAAATGGACCAAAGCACAGTGGGCATAATTGTTTATTCTGGGGATTTTGGGGCTAAAAACTCTCTTCTTCCCTGTTTTCTAGAATAACTATTCATCATACATTTGGGTATCAGATCAAGGATTTATCTACTGGACATAGTATGGAAGCAGTTTAGAGGATTTCCAAGATGAGACTATGAAAAAGCTGTAGAACATGAGTAAATTTCAGAATAAATGTTTAACTTCCCCATTTGGGAATACTTGATTTCTTTTGACAGACTTAGAAGTTGGTAGTTTGAACAAAATTTCAAGGTTATTTTTCTCTCAAATTTTGCACCCATTGCCAGGAATGAATTATTTCATGGCGTCTTAGTGTTCTTTCTTTGTTTTGACTTTCCATATATATGAACATCATATTATTTATATACCAGTTTTGACCAGCACAGATGATCTAATTGCACTTACCAAGTGTTGTAGGTACCAAAGACTGGTCTAAAGACACCATTTCGAGATGGTCTGGTAAGGCATGTTGCAGAAGAAGTTGTGAAGTTGGCTAAGGTAGCTTTCAATCTGTGTGAATATCAGAAGTTCAACTATCTAAATTGGATACCACATAATATATACATCCACTGTGTGTCTGTGTCACAGGATGGGTTGGAAAGAAGAGGCTATAAGGAAACAGGGTTTTTGAAAGAAGTGGCTGAGGTGGTAAGGACAGGTAATCATTTCAACTTCAATAATATATTCTTAACTAGTTTTGGTTTTCTTTTTCCCTGGATTTTGTTCTTTTTTCTTTTCTTTCTTTCTTTTTTTTTTTTTTTTGGGGGGGGGGGGGGGGGGTTGATATGGTGGGTTTCTTGAACATTAAGGTTAAATGAGCATATGTGTATAAAAATCTACAGTTTAACTGCATGCCATTTCTTCAGTATTTTGCCATGAATATTATGATCTTAATGTGTTGTCCTCAAATTTTATACAATTTAGGGATGTGCTATGTTGTGTGGTTCACATCCAGTTTCAGGCCAAAATAATAGTCTGGCAGCTCACTGATGTTTGGAATGTAATTTTTGAACGAGGAGCTTTCACTTCAGAATATTCAGGAGAGATCACAAACTCTATGTAATTAACTTCGAGATCATCGGCCATGTCCATTGGATCTTCTATACTTGTGTCTTTGATTTTTTCAAACTTTGATGTGACGTAGAGCCCTTTTGATTATTCTTCTTGGTGATTTTCAATCACTTTAGTTGTTGCTTCAACCATCTCATCGACTGTGGTACCAAATTCCACATCGCTCACTACCTCAACTTTGCTTGCTCCAAATTCTTCAATGTAAGTGTCAGCATTTGAAACATCAAAAGGCTGACTCTTCCTGACTGAAATTTGTGCTCAACTGCTTGTACTATTTCATTGATTGGATGTCTCTTCTCTAGTATTTCATCAATCTTAAACTTCTTCAATGCCCATTGGAGTTAGAGGGTGGTGGCAACCAAATCTGGCTTAAATGTTTGCTCAAGAGAGGCCTCTTGATTATTGCTTGCCTGATGGATGCTCGAAGTGTTTAGTGCCTTTTGGGGTATGGTAGGTTACTTGTTCTCCAGCTCTTCATCTCTTCCCAAGTCCTAGGTTCGCATTCTCCAGTGATGAGTCTCTCTTCATGGATTTTCCACCAGTTTCTAGGATAACCAGTCAATCAGGTGTAAACAAACCTACACTTCCATTTCTCCATTAGGTTGTACCAATCAAAATATTCCTCAAGAATCGAATCAATCAAGGAAAAAGAGTAGATCTTTCTGTCCAGCAAAGCAAGGAACTTTACGATTTCATCTTCCTTGTCAAATATAAGTAATGGTTCAGACTTGTAGCGCTATAGAAACTTGACGTAGAATATCACTTCTCCACCCTAGAGTGTAGTAAGACTTTAACATCAATCGGGATGAACAATAGGGTAGAATAGCAAGCTAACTAATCCAAATACCCACTATATAGTAGACCAGTCAACTGATAACAATCGAGGCCCTCAAACCAAAATTTAGGAAATGGACTGAAGCTCTAAATTCAGCCAAGTGATGAGGCTGGAGTGGAGGTTGAGCGCTGGTCCAGGTTAGGCAAATTAGGGCCAAATCTGGTGGCCAGATTGTAGAAAGGAAGTTGGTCTCATTTTTGTAAGAAACAAACTAAGAATAGAAGGGTGGATGGTATCTTGCATAACTGGTGAAGAAGGCATCAAACAAGGACTGAAGAAAGTTCCGGCAGCGGTGAAGAAACTCCCAAAACTCAGCTCATCTGGTCAGTAGTTGCAGATGCAGGGGACAAGCGGTTGCAGCTCTTTTTTGATTTTCTAGAAGCTGTTTTGGCTGGCCCACTAAAACTTGGTGTTATTTATTTATTTATTTTTCTTGGTGGTTGGGGTGGGGGGGAGTGGAGGGTTGACTGTGTTCACATGAAGTCTGAGCACTGTTTTTTGTCTTGTCTTCTTCTGTTCTAATCTATAGCAGTTTGGATGTGAATTCCTCTTTCCTTTTTTGGTAAAAGGTGATTCTATTGAGAAAGGGGGCGAGAAAAACACCCTGCATCCAGATTACATAAATCCAACAGCCAAGGATCAGAAATGGACCGGCCATCCTACTTGTCTAGGATGGGGCCCTCTTAGCTAAAGAGTCTGCAACAAGATTGGCCTCTCTAGGAATAAACTGCTATGAAATTCTACTGTCTACCCTCAATAGGGTTCTAATATCCTCCACAATGTTGAGGGCTTCAATAAGAATCGCTAGGTCCGCATCAAGAACCAGATTCACCAACTTTGCATTATCCGATTCCACCAGCACCCACTGCCAACCTGCTGTGCTTGCTGCTTGAACTGCTTCTCGAAGCGCCAACGCGTCTCCCACTAGGGGTGATCCATCAGCGAAGGGCTCAGCAAACGCAAGGATTGGACTACCCTGGTGGTCCCTTGCAATTACTCCTAGCCCACCAACGTCAAGCCCAGCTAAGAACGAGGCATCACAATTCATTTTAACATGGCCCATGTTGGGTGGTGTCCACTTACTCGGCGCAGGAAGTTTAGTCTTTACCTTAGCTCCATCCACCGCTCCAAGGAACTCCTTGCATGTCATCTGGGCTTTAAGAATAATGTCCTTTGGGGGGACCAATCCTGTTTATTAAAGGCACGACTATTCCTGGATAACCAGATGGTCCAACACAGGGAAAAACACAGTGCAAACACCTCCCACTCATCACTTTTTTATTCAAATTTCATCTTACCCCACTAACCCAACAAACCTGCCAGAGATGGATTGGGTCCCCCTTCGGGATGAACGACAACTGTGATCCAAACCAGATTGCTCGAGTGTATGGGCATCCCAATAGGATGTGATCAATGAACTCCACCCCATACCCACAACTTCCACAATATGAGTCCACAGGAATTTGCCGCTTTCTCAGATTCTCCCCGTTTGCCAGACCACCCGCCAAGGCTTTCCAAATAAATACCTTGATTTTAGGTAACACCTGCTGTTCCACAACAACTTCCAAGTAGAGGTCAGGATTAGTTCCCATGTTGGGATGCGAGAAGATGATGCTTTTGTTTTCTTCCTCCATTCCCTCACATTTGTTAAGAGGTGGTAAGCTGCCTTAACTGAAAAAGTCCCATTGTTAGAACCTCCCCAGATTTCTCTATCCTCCCTGTGATTCACACCCAATTTAATCTTTTTGGTAGCTTTAACCTCAGCAGGAGAGAACAACACTTGCAACCTCTCCACTCGCCATTTCCGGTTGGACCCATCTATGAGATCAACTACTGAAGAGTATGGACATGCATTTGGTCCCTGAGTTGCCACTTTGAAGTTCGGTAGTGATGGAATCCATCTATGCTCTCATATGTCAATATTGGATCCATCTCCAACAGCCTATAAGAGACCCAACTCAGTGACTTCCCTTCCAGGCCCATGAGGGTTTTTGGCCCATTCTTGCTTGCATAAAATTTGTTGAAGGGAAGTAGATTGCCATCATCACTTGGGCCCAAAGAGTATTGGGTTCCTCTTTCAGTCTCCAAGCTACCTTAGCCATCAGTGCTTTGTTTTGAAGATGTGGATCACGAAATCCAATCGCCCCTCTCTCCTTAGATTGACACAACCTAGACCAAGAGATCCAATGCATTTTCTTTTCCTCACTTTGTTGCCCCCAGTAGAAATTAGAGACAGCTTTCCTTATAAAATCATGATGTGCCATAGGTAACATAAAGTGGGATGAGGCATAGACATTGCACATGCAACTGATTTAATTAGCACCTCTCTACCTGCTTGAGATAGAAGTTTTTGCTTCCAACCTTGAACCTTTCAAGAGACCTTTTCTCTTGTGTCACCGAACTACTCTGCTTTTGAAGCCCCAAATTCAGTAGGCAGCCCCAAGTATTTAGAAGGACCACCATTATATTTCACCTTTAGTACCCTTGAAAACCACCTCTTGAATCTAGCTTGTGTATTCGGGCTAAAAGTAAGGCTAGATTTGGTGGCCACTTGCTTGACAATAAACTTCTAGACATGCTTTGAGATTAGTGACCTCATGGAATTTGACTTCTAAGAAAAGGATGCAGTCATCAGCAAACAACAAGTGTGAAATTGAAGGAGCTCTGTTTTTAATTCTTATCCCCTTAGTAAGGCTTGTTCTCTCAGCTTCTCCAAGAACAGAACTAAGCACTTGAGAGCATAAAATAAACAAAAAAGGAGAGAGAGGGTCTCCCTGTTTAATACCTCTAGATGGTAAGAAAGACCCTTTGAATGTCCCATTCACAAGCAAGGAATATGAAACAGTCTTGATGGTTTTCATTGCCATGTCCACCCATTTTACACAAAATCCCATTCTCAATAATGTGGATTGAATAAATGACCATTCAAGCCTATCATAAGCTTTCTTCATGTCTAAAGGTATTTTCTCTTCCCTTTTTTCTGATTTTTTATATAATGAAACATTTCATGTGCAATGGAAATATTATCAGAAATAAGACGGTCTGGCACAGATGCAGACTGGTAGGGAGAGATAATACCTGGGAGGAGGATTTTCATTCTATCTGCCATAATCTTAGATATCACTTTCACTGCCACCCCCGCATGTGTAATTGGATGTTAAAATTTCCGATAGACATACAATAGACTGAAGCAGCAATGGATGGAGGATCACAGTTGTAGCCTGAGGTCAAGGTATTGGAACAGTTTTTCAACAAAAAATGTCAGGGTAAGGTTGTGTAGGAAAATTGCTCACCCCCCCCCCCCTTTAAAAGAAAAAAAAAACCCTGCAAAGACTTTGCTTGTGCGGAAGCCTTCAGCATTGGGTTCGCCCATATAATAGATCAATTAGTCAAATATTACTAAATTCTTTTGGAAATGGTTGTGATGGACTAGACAGTCAGGGTTATTGCATTTGTCTGGAAACTTGTGCATTATTATTTATTTATTTGTTGTTAATAATGTGTTAATGTGTTTTTAACATAAGTTTGTTAATTGATTACCTTTCGGAAGGCCTGGCCAAGAGCCCATTTCAGTTTCTCAGTTCCAGACAGAATGATTCAACTGATGCTTCACCTGCATGATCTAATTTTTATCACTTTAGACATTTGCTTAATGCATTCTTATTGTCTTTTACTTCATAGCAGTATTTCTTTTTTAGCTTTCTATTTATACCTCAACTTTTTTCTGATGGATAAACCATGAGAATTCTTTTGATTCTAGGTAAAACACCAGCAGAGAATCTTCTGGATTTGTACCATGGGGAGTGGGGACAATGGGTGGATCCTGTTTTTGAGGAGCTTCTTTATTGAGGTTATTTAAGATATTTTGCAGATTAGTCACTAATATCTTCCTAGTTGATAGAGTTATACACGTACTTCATAGCTCTGGTGAGTCATTTTGGTTGCTTTTCCCCTATGCTGTGATGGGTGATTCTTCTTGTTACAGTACTATTTGCCGGAAATAAATCTTCGATGTATATTACTTTATAGACCGTTTTGTTTGGGATAGTTCAATTATTGGAATCTTGCATGGCTACCTAACTGCCTTGAAAAATCTACATTTAGGTTCCATGCATGTAGCCCAAAGTAGATTGTTCCCTGTGCTCAATCAGGTTTTGTCCCATTGAAACCACCATTGGAGCCCCAGGATCTATATTAAATCCCAACTGCTTTTTTGTCTGAAATGAATATTCGGAAAGCTTATTCTAAAGCTGAATAAGAGAGAATCATCAAGGCGAGGATTCTAAACAGTATCCTTGAAAATGAAGTGCGAGTCTATCTGAAACAGACTTATACCTAATTTTATCATCATATGAAAATGTAAAGGACAAGAAATGGGTGCTTCTTGCTTTTGCTTTTCATTACAAGCAAGTGTATATGTGGCTAACTTAAAGAAGGAAAGAAAGATTAGTTCTATCTTCTTCTTTGTTGTTGTCGAAACTTGACAGGAATCCCATGCAGGTTACAGTTATGAAAGACAAAAATAATTTGTTGTTATCAGCGACCAATCCAAGTTTTTTTTGTTTGTTTTGTTGCTTTTTCTTCTTTTTCTTTTCGTCGTCTTCTTCCCTCTGCTACCACCTAAATGTGAACGAGAAGTGCCAGAGTCATGAAACATTATTAGATTGGGTGGTTCTATTTGCAATGCTGATGTCCAACAATAATTTGTGCTTAAGATGTTTCAGTTTTATGTCTTCGGCGGCTAGTTTTTGGGGCTCAGAGGATTTTAACCCTAAACATGATCCATTGAGTTTAATCGAGAAAGTAGAGATGAGGGCTCGAATAAAGAGACAAAGTGAGAACAAAAAGTTTGGATCCATTCTATTCTATCATAAACCTTAAAAATGTCAAGCTTGATGGCTACGAATCCTTCCTTTCCTTCCCTGACTTCATGAGCAATACTGATTAGTCTAGTGGGTATGAGATTTTTATGATAGAATTTTATTAAGCGCGTGAAAAACGATTTGAATGTTGGTAAAAATGATGAATCAATGCCAACGCAGAACTGTTCTAGTGGTTGAAATCAACACCTCTTAGTGAAGAGCTCGTGGGTTCGATTTTCGCTGAGGCATTATTAAAATCCCATACCCCGGCTTAATAAAACCCTTTTAAAAAAAAAAAATGATGAATCAATATCATTAATGACACCATCTTTGTCTATATCATATAAGATGCGTTCTTCAGCTTCTTTAAAAAGGCACAACCAAGCTAATCGTTGTACTTCGCCTTCTAAACTTCGGCTTTCTCCCGATTTCTAATTGTTAAACATGCTTCAGTTTCCTTCCACTAAGCTCAGACCAACTGAAACAAGCTCAAGAAGATGTTTCTCTCGCGGCCTGCATCTCAGTTCTTCCCCCATTCTGAGAGTTCAAGTGAGGTCACAAAAGGTATCAAGGGTAGGAACCAAGGTTCGATCTGGGTTGTCTTCGCTGTTATCTTCCTTCCTTGATGTTTCTGGAGATATCATCAACAGTTTCTTCAAACCTCCTTTACCAGCTTTCATTGATCCAAAGCATGTCCTCAGTGGAAATTTTGCCCCAGTGGATGAGCTTTCAGCCATGGATTGCGAGGTTATAGAGGGATCACTGCCATCTTGCCTTAATGGGGTTTACATTCGCAATGGTCCCAATCCCCAACACTTTCCTACTGGTCCTTACCACTTAATTGATGGTGATGGGATGCTTCACTGCCTTCACATTTCTGATGGCCAAGCCAAGTTCTACAACCACTACGTTAGAACTTACAGATACAATATGGAGAGCGAAATTGGTCGAAGGGTCTTCCCTAACATGTTCTCAGCCCTTTACAGTCCCACCACTGCTTTCATTCGCATATTGCTCACTGCTGCAAGAATCTTAAGTGGACAGATCAATCCAGCAAAAGGAGATGGCATGGCCAATACAAGCCTTGCTTTCATTGGTAATAGACTTTTTGCTCTTGGGGAGTCTGACCTTCCCTATGCTCTTCAACTAAATGAAGCTGGTGAAATTGAGACAATTGGTCGTTATGATTTTAATGGCAAACTGTCAAGGAACATGACAGCCCACCCCAAGGTAGACCCAGATACAGGAGAGACATTTGCTTTCAATTATAGCCTCATCCATCCATTCTTAACCTACTTCTATTTTGATTCAAGTGGCTTGAAACAGTCGGAAGTGCCTATCTTCTCTTTAACTCAGCAGTCCTTGGTTCATGATTTTGCAATTACCAAAAGGTATGCAATATTTCCAGACATACAGATGGGAGTGAATTTAATGGCAATCTTGCAAGGAAAGCCAATGATGAAGTTAGACCTTAACAAGGTGCCAAGGATTGGTGTCATTCCAAGGTATGCCAAGGATGAATCAGAGATGAAGTGGTTCAATGTGCCTGGATTCAACTTCCTTCATGCCATTAATGCCTGGGAGGAGGAAGATGACGTGATTGTTCTAATTGCACCAAACATGCTGTCTATAGAACATTGCTTAGAAAGAATGGAGCTGAACCATGCATCTGTAGAGAAGGTAAGGATAGAGTTGAAGACAGGTATAATTACAAGGTTTCCATTGTCTGCAAGGAACCTAGAGTGTGGAGTTATAAATCCAGCCTTTCTGGGGAAGAAGAGCCACTATGCTTATATAGGTGTGTTAGAGCCCATGCCCAAGATAGCTGGAGTAGTAAAGCTAGATCTTGTAGGATGGAAACAAGAGGAACATGTAGTTGCTAGTAGGATATATGGGCACAAGTGCTATGGAGGTGAGCCCTTCTTTGTGGCAAGAAACTCTGGAGACCCAAAGGTTGATGAAGATGATGGGTACGTTGTGACCTACGTGCATGATGAGATCTTAGGGGAGTCGAGGTTCTTGGTCATGGATGCAAAATCTCCTTCACTTGAGATCGTTGCAGCAGTGAAACTACCCCAACGAGTGCCCTATGGATTCCATGGACTATTTATGACAGAACAAGATCTCAAGAAATTGTTAAAATTTAGGGGATAAAAGTTTTTTTCATGCTATTTGGACCCCAAAATGTGGTCGGGTCAATGAATTGACAAGGATCCGATCAAGAATCCAACCTAGGTCATATGTAGTTGGTTGAGCAATTATAAAATGTCTCAACTATGGGATACGAATAGTTAGTTGAGGGTTTGAAAAATGGAAGGAACCAAATGGCGTAAATAAGGGGTTTTCCTCACACTTGGGAGACACAATTCAATTCAAACACCACCACAACACAAGTTCCTTTGCAAATGTAGACTTATCTTTTATCTTCTTTGTCTATGGCCATGACAAGTTAGATTTAATTACCTTTTGCATTTAACAAAATAAGTTTTGGTCTTTTTGCAAAAGACCAGTACAAGTTTCAAGTTTTCTTACAAAAGATCATTCAAGTTTCTCAGTCTTCTTTCAAGAGGTCAGACTAGGTCTTTGGTTTGCCAAGGCAAGAAAAGGATCTACACATGCTTGAAGCATATCAGCTTATTGAATCACCTATTGATTCTAAAGTGCCCATGCAACCACAACAAATTGTTGAGGCAAAGACCTATTTTCATCATGTAAAATGTTTTGGGGCCTAAATGCACCGAGATGGTCATTTTTCAATGTTGGCTATCACGGGAAGGAGATGAATATTTCCAGAATGTCAAGTTTCTTGCAATGACTAGTTGTGGGCTCAAACTGTTTGGAGGTTTTGTCTAGTCGTCATGGGCATCTTTGGGTATAAGGGCATTTTGGTCTTTTTGAAATAGGGTTTTCACATGTTCTATACTTAACTATCTCTAAAAAGATTGGAGAAAGGTAGAAAACAGCTAGGTTGTACCATGATCTTCTTCCTTGTGGTAAAATCATCTTTTCTTGGCCTTGGATGTAGCTTTAAGGTGAACCATGTAAAACTCGACTTTTTGTGTCTTGTGCTTTTGCTTCAGTTTGCTAACACAAGGCTTGAGTTTCTTATCTACAATATTCCGGGGAAGCACATGTGATGGTGGAAATATTATATACCTTCCTAACCTAACTTGAATAGATTTGTCAATGATCATCAAAATATTCTTCCCTTAAGATCATTGCAATGGTGAAACTATCCCAGTGAGTGTCTCATGGATTTGATGGACTATTTGTAATAGAAAATGATCTCAAGTGTAATATTTTAGCAAATGCAAAGTTTTCTTTCATGTTGTTTAGACCCCAAAATGAGGTAGGGTCGAAGAACATATTATATTTGATTAATAAACATGCTCGCACCTATGCGATTGGCTGAGCAATTATAAGATATTGTCAACTAAGGATAAGAACGGTTAGTTGAGAATTTGAAAAGTAGAGGGAACCAAATGATATAAATAAGGGGTTTTCCTCAGCTTTGGAAGACGCCATTCAATTCAAACACCAACACAACACACTCTTCTAGAAATGCAAAGTTAACTTCTACCTACTTGTCCATGGCCATTGCCGATTAAGTTGTACTTTTTACATTCATTCAAGTAAGATTTAGTCTTGTTGCAAAAGGCTAGTATAAGTTCTAGTTTCTTACAGAAGACCATTACAAGTTTCATAATCTTCTTCCAAAAGGCTAGATTAAGTCCTTGGCTTGCCAATGCAAGTAGAGGGTCCACACATGCCTAAAGCATATCGGATCATTGAGTCATCAATTGACTCTGGCATGCCACACTACCACAACAAGGTGTTGTGGTGAAGATTAATTTTAGAGTATTAGAGTATAAATATAAAGATTAGTTATTTTAGAAATTCACAAAATGAAGCCCTTCTTTTATCTCCATCTGCATCGACGATCCTACCTAGAACTTTCCCTTTCCAGCTCTTACGTTCATCACGAATCCTCTTTCCCATACCATCTCTTCCCTAGGGGAGGTCTTGGGTTCGCACCCACTCGGCGGCATTAATATAAAAAAACTCCCTTGAGGATGTAAATCATGGTGCGCGCAAGCTGGCCCGGATGAACCTTATAAAAATAAAAAAATAAAAAAAAAGCAAAAAACAAAATCTAGAAAAAAGAATTTAAAATTCTTGTAAGATACAGAATCTTGTATCGAAAATGCCATCGGAACATCATCTTCACAAAGAATTTGTTGTTTCTACCAAAATAAAAAAAGGAATATATTTGTGGTTTGGTAGCATGAAGTAAGTTTTAATGACAGATTCACGCCCTCAATTCAATTTATGTGTTATTTATTTTATTTAAATAATACTTTTTGAATATATATATATATATTTTTTTATGTTGATAGAAACAAAACAATATTTACATAAGTCTAGTGAAAGCATTACCTCGTGGGAAGGAAAAGAATATTATAAAGTACATCAAAGGATCAAACACTGAAACCAATAAAATATAGTAGCACAAGTAAAAGAAAATTGAACTCAAGAGTAGTTGTCCTCAATCAGCCTGCCAAACAAGAAAATTGAAGGTCAATCAGCCTACCAAACAAGAAAATTGAAGGGACAAATTTAGTTGAGAAAAATTTTCCAATCAAGGCATCTCTTAAAGAAAATTGATCTCACTGATTATATATATGGCAGAATCTGCAAAAGACACCAACACAAGTAATCTTTCACTGGATTGCATCAAGGTACCTTTAAAGACTCTACCATTTATGCTTAACTGTCCATTCACAGCCATCAATACCACTACTGAATAACACTTGCTCATTGACCAGAAAAAAAAGACAACCAGGCTTGCATCGACCTTCTAAACTTCAGCGTTCTCCAGAATTCTTACTGTTAAACATGCTTCAGCTGCCTTCCACTAAGCTCAGACCAACTGAAATAACCTCAAGAGGATGTTTCTCTTGCAAAGCCCATCTCAGTTCTTCCCCAGTTATGAGAGTTCAAGTGAGGTCACAAAACGTATCAAAGTTAGAAACCAAGCTTCGATCTGGATTGTCGTCCCTACTGGCTTCCTTCCTCAATGTTTCTGAAGACACAATCAACAGTTTCGTCAAACCTCCATTACCAACCTTCATCGATCCAAAGCATGTCCTCCACGGTAATTCTGCCCCAGTGGATGAGCTTCCAACCATCGATTGCGAGGTTATAGAGGGAACACTCCCATCTTGCCTTAATGGGGTTTATATTCGCAATGGCCCGAATCCCCAACACTTCCCTTCTGGTCCTTACCACTTACTTGATGGTGATGGGATGCTTCAGTGCCTCCAAATTTCTGATGGCCAAGCCAAGTTCTACAACCACTACGTTAGAACCTACAGATACAATATGGAGAACCACAGTGGCCGAAGGGTCTTCCCGAACATGATCTCAGCCCTTTACTGCCCCATCACTGCTTTCATCGACCTTCTGTTCATTGCTGCAAGAATCTTAAGTGGACAGATCAACCCAACAAGAGGGAATGGCAATGCCAATACAAGCCTTGCTTTCTTTGGTAATAGACTCTTTGCACTTGGTGAGACTGATCTTCCCTATGCTCTTCAACTAAATGAAGTTGGTGAAATTGAGACCGTGGGTCGTTATGATTTTAATGGAGAGCTGTCAAGAAACATGACAGCCCACCCCAAGGTAGATCCAGATACTGGTGAGACATTTGCTTTCTATTATAGCTTCAAGCGTCCATTCTTAACTTACTTCTATTTTGATTCAAATGGCTTGAAACAGTCAGAAGTGCCTATCTTCTCTTTAACTCAGCAGTCCTTGATTCATGATTTTGCAATTACCAAAAGGTATGCAATATTCCCAGATATACAGATGGGAGTGAATTTGATGGCAATCTTGGAAGGAAAGCCAATTATGAAGTTAGACCTCAAGAAGGTTCCAAGGATTGGTGTTATTCCAAGGTATGCCAAGGATGAATCAGAGATGAAGTGGTTCAATGTGCCTGGATTCAATTTCATTCATGCCATTAATGCCTGGGAGGAGGAAGATGATGTAATTGTTCTAATTGCACCAAACATGCTGTCCATAGAACATTGCTTAGAAAGAATGGAGCTGAACCATGCATCTGTAGAGAAAGTAAGGATAGAGTTGAAGACAGGTATCATTACAAGGTTTCCATTGTCTGCAAGAAACCTAGAGCTTGGAGTTATAAATCCAGCCTTTCTGGGGAAGAAGAGCCGCTATGCTTATATAGGTGTGTTAGAGCCCATGCCCAAGATAGCTGGGGTAGTAAAGCTAGACCTTACAGGATCCCAACACCAAGAACATGTTATTGCTAGTAGGATGTTTGGGCATGGCTGCTATGGAGGTGAACCCTTCTTTGTGGCGAGAAACCCTAAAGACCCAGAAGCTGATGAGGATGATGGGTACATTGTGACCTATGTGCATGATGAGATTTTAGAGGAGTCGAGGTTCTTGGTCATGGATGCAAAATCTCCTTTACTTGAGATCGTTGCAATAGTGAAACTACCCCAGAGGGTACCTTATGGATTCCACGGACTATTTTTAGCAGAAAATGATCTTAAAAATTTGTAAAAAAAAATAAAATAACAAATTAGGGGATTAAAAGTTTTCTCCATGCAATAGTGAAACATATTATATACATTTAATTTCTGCCCCAGAACTGATTAGGTTTGTGCCATTCTCCTCAAAATAATGGAAGATTAGCTTTTCATCCAACTGTATTTGTAGTGAATTATGTAAATCTGACTTTCTATGTGTGCATGTGTCTCTGCGATATCCTTCTCTTCGATTTTCTTCAGTAGATCATTGTTTGTAGGACCTCAGTTGCTAATTGTAAGTGTTATCTGCGTGTAAATCACAAGGGTGAGACAAGATTACTTGGTTTGATGACCCCTATGTTGGTAGGATGAAGCTAATGGAAATGCTTACCTAGACATCCAATACGAGAGTGGAGTAATGTTTTGCAATCCAATGTATGCTGTATTATACGGTACCAAGCAATGCTCTTTTTTTCAAAAAAAATTCAATAAAAAAATTAGTTGGTAATGCACTGGTAAGACGTTCAATACCTAATCTGTAGATAAACTGAAAATCTCACTTATGGGTGACAAGGAGGATTGGTTATGGGGTCTCTACTTACATTAGATGAACCCCTGGTTTCCAAGTCTTCCTTCCCACTAAGACAGCTTTGGTGTCAGCTTATACTTTTGATTCCGATGGCTTTTAAACCAACTAAGTTATGATTTGCCCCTAGACTTTCGCAGGTAATTTCTCCTATTCCTTTATCTTTGGGCCTATCACGTAGAGGCTTTGGTATTAAGTGATAGAACTATGCAAAGGAGTACTGTGGAGTCTTCACCTGTGGTCCCAAAACCTTTGTAGTTCAATCTGTTAGAGCACCAAGCATGCAAAAGTCGTAAGTTCATATAATGAAGGCTTACCTAATTTATAAATAGACTAAAAAACTTGTTTAGGTGGTGAAGAGATATAAATGGGAGTGAATTTAATGGCTGCCAAGGGTTTATTTTATTTTATTTTAGACAAAGTGGTTCGATATGCCTGGATTCAACTTCATTCATGCTATTATATGCCTAGATTCAACTTCATTCATGCTATTAATGCCTGGGAGGAGAAAGATTATATAATTGTTTAATTGCATCTAACATTTTGTCATCTTGTACATGGAACATTGCATAGAAAGAATGAAGCTGAACCATGCATTTGTAGAGAAGGTAAGGACCGAATTGAAGACATGCATCATTACAAAGTTTCCATTGTCTGCAGAGAACTTAGAATTTGGAGTGACAAATGAAGCCTTTGTGGGGAAGAAGAGCCGTTATGCCTATATAGGTGTATCAGAGCCCATGATGAAGATAGCTGGGATAGTAAAGCTACACCTTATAGGATGGAACACCAAGAACATGTCATCACTAGTAGGAAGTTTGGGCACAATTGCTATGGAGGTGAACCCTAGCTCCTTTGTGGCAAGAAACCCTGGAGATTCGAAGGCTGATGAGGATGATGGGTACGTTGTGACCTACATGCATGATGAGATCCCAAGAGTCAAGGTTCTTGGTCATGGATGCAAAATCTCTTTCAGTTGATCATCGTAGCAGTGAAACTGTCCCAACTAGTGCCCTATGGATTCTCGTGGACTATTTGCGACAGAAAATGATCTCAAGAAGTTGTAAAATCTTTAGGGGATGAAAAGTCATCTTTAATGCATTTTGGACCCCAAGATGAGATCAGGTCAATGAACAAGCAAGGATCCAATCATGAATCCAACCTAGGTCAATGCAGCAAGCTGAGTAGTTATAAGACGTCACTAACTGCAGGATAAGAATGGATAGTTTAGAGGTTGAAAGATGGAAGGAACTAAATGGTATAAATAGGGGTTTTCTTCATGGTTGGGAGACACAATTCAATTCAAACACCAACACAACTCAAACTCCTTTGCATTTGCAGACTTACCTTTTATTTTATTTGTCCATGGCCATGGCCAATTAAGATAAGTTTTGGTCTTCTTGCGAAAGACCACTACAGGTTTCAAGTCTTCTTACAAAAGACAGTTACAAGTTTCTTAATCTTCTTCCAAAATGTTAGATAGGTCCTTGGTTCGCTAATGCAAGAAAGGATCTACACACTCCTGAAGCACATCAACTCATTGAATCATTGGTTGATTCTAGCATTCCCATACAACCACAACTGTTATGGTGAAAATCAATTTTCACCATGTAAAATGCTTTAGGACCTAAATGTGCCTGGATGGAGCTTTTCAATGTTGGCTACTATCGAGTAGCAATGGGTCTTGTTCAGATTGTCACGTTTTTTCAAATGACTGGTTGTGGGCACAAACTGTTAGGTCATGTCTTGTTGTTCTGGGCATTTTTGGTACAAGGGCCTTCTAGTACTTTCTTCTTCTTCTTCTTCCTTTTTTTTTTTTTTGGTTGTTGTTGTTGAAAATAGGGTTTTCACATGTTCTATACTCAAAGAGAAAACAACTAGGTTGTATCCTGTTCTTCTTCCTCGTAGTGAAACCATCTTTGCTCGACCGTGGATGTAGCTTTTAGGTGAACCACATAAACGTCGTCTATTGCATGTGTGCTTTTACTCCGTTTTGCTAACACAAGGCTTGAGTGTTTTATCTGCAAAATTCCACTTGCAATAGTAGAAATATCATATACCTTTCTACCCTTGACCTGATTAGGTTTGTATAATTATCATCAAAATTTCCTTGACTTAAGATCATTGTAACATTGAAACCATCGCAGCGAGTGCCCTACGGATTCCATAGACTATTTTGTGACAGAAATAATCTAAGGAATTGTAGTACTTTAGGGTATGCAAAGTTTTCTTTAATGCTGTTTAGACCCCAAAATGAGGTTGGGTAAAAAAGAAAAAAGAAGGTTAGATCCGATTAAGAAACAGACCTAGGTCCTATGCAATTGGACAAGTAGTTATAAGACATAGCCAACTACAAGATAAGAATGATTAGTTGAGACTTTGAAAAATGCAAGGAACCAAATGATATAAATGGGGGTTTTCCTCAGCTTTGGAAGACATAATTCATTTCAAACATCGCCACAACACAAACTCTTCCGGAAATGCAATTATATTTTGTTTAGTTGTCCACAGCCATGGCCGATTAAGTTGTACTTTTTACATTCAACAAGTAAGATCCAATTTTCTTGCATAAGACTAGTACAAGTTCTATTCTTCTTACAAAAGACCAGTACAAGTCTTGTAGTCTTCTTCCAAAATACTAGATTAAGTCCTTGGTTTGCTGAGGCAAGGAGAGGATCCACACATGCCTAAAGCATATTAGATCAGTGAGTTACTAGTTGACTTTTGACACACCAACATGACCACAAGAGTGTGTTGGGAAGACCAATTTTCACCATGTAAAATGTTTTGGTGCCTATTTCGGGGCCTAAACGCACCAAGAGGGCAATTTTTCGATGTTGGCCATTGCCAAGTAGGCGACGGGTCTTGTTCAAAATGTTGAGTTCGTCGCAATGGTTGGAGGTCATGTCTTGTTGTTCTGAGCATTTTTGATATAGAGGCATTTTGGTCTTTTTCTTTGAGGTAGTGTTTCACTTATTCTATAATTATTGCCTCTAAAAACAGTTGAGAATGGTGGAAATCAGCCAGGTTGTACTTTGATCTTCTTCCTCATAGTGAAATCATAGCCTTAGATGTATCTTTCAGGTGAACCACGTAAAACTCATCTTTTGTGTGTACGTATTCTTGCTCCATTTTGCTAACGCAAGGTTGCAAGGGTGGAAATACATAGGGGCTGATGGCCACCGCTCCCTGCACCCGCCCCCTGCCCCCCCCCCCCCACCATATATATATATATATATTTTATATATATATATATATATATATATATATATATATATATATATATATATATATATATATATCATATCATACTACTATTATAAAAGTAGGAACTCATGGAAGATGGCTACATGTTGTCTCCTAAAATACCCCTAAACTTTTACTAAAATTATATAATTAATTATGTCTAAAATTGTAATTTAACACTCATAAATATAATTAATATAATATTTATTATTAATTGAATCTTCAAAGGTTTTTCTTGGAATCCCAAACAGTTGAAACTCTTAGTTGGCCCATTAAAAGAAAAAAGAAAAAAGAAATCCATCAAAACCAATGATATTCATTTAATTAAAATCATTATATATAGAAAATATAATAATATTTATTAATTAATATATTTACTAAATGGATCTTCAAAGGTTTTGCTTGAGAATCCCAAAAGTTTGAAGCCTCTTAGTTTGCCCATTAAAAGAAAAGAAAAGAAAAAAAAAACCATTAAAATCATTGATATTCATTTAATTAAAATTGTTATATAGAGAATGACGAAAAACGTATAAGTTTTAGACTTGAATTCAACTCAAAGAAGAAAAAGAATTCAATCATATTCCAAGACACACCACACGTGCATATGCACGTGTATCATTACTAGTATATATATATATGGGAACCTAAATCGATTCACAGAATTTTGGAGATATTTTCCCATTTAAATGTATTATTAAGATGAAACCCGAAGCACACACAACCTTGTCGATATGTCCGAGTGGTTAAGGAGATAGACTTGAAATCTATTGGGCTTTGCCCGCGCAGGTTCGAACCCTGCTGTCGACGGTTTTTGCGTGATAGTTCTTTTGACATTGTTATTGGTGATTGGTTTTGAGATCTCTTTTTGTTATTTTTCTACATAATGCAAAAACTCTTTTTCTTTGTCCGATGATGTAGCATACCACATCAGTGTGTGAACCACGTCAAATCTCTTTGTGTTTTCATTTTTGTTTCTTTTTGGTTAGCTATTTCGTGGTGTGTTTTAACAATTCTATGTGCCAAATTTCTATGCCTGCACAGGAGATATCCGCACAGGTATGAACGAAAATCCTACGGATACGATATTAGTATGGATTCCGAATTGATTTTGTCTGAACCAATATAGTATTATTGATTTATGATGAACCATGAGACGACCTTAAACCAAACCAGTAGGGCAATGGAAGATTAGACCGGAAGGTAAGGCGTGAAAGTATTCAAACAGCAAAGGACATGGAAAGCAAAATCCATGTTTGGCTCTCTGGGTTTGCTTCAGGTCTCAACGCCCCCTAATAGGGCTGCAACTAGGCCGAGCTTTTGCAATCCCAAGCCTAGCCCTATATGTTCTAATTTGAGCCCATTCCCGCCTTGACCCTAGTATATATATATATACTAATCTGACATGTTATTTTCTATGTAACAGTTATAAATAAAATTCAAAATTTTAGGAGCAAACAATTGACTCCCAATTAGAAACTATCTTAATCCTAAAATTTCTCCCTTTTTATTCTCTCATCCTCTCTCCTCTTTCCTCACACAACTAAAGGGAAAACTTAGATTTAGAAAAGCTAAACTTTAGGAATTTACTCCTAAATCTTCTCTAGATGACCATAATCAAGTTTTCTTATTTCTCTCTTTCTTTCTGTTTATTTTCTCCCTTTCTCTCTCAATTTATCTTATTATTATTATTATTATTATTATTATTATTATTATTATTATTATTATTATTATTATTATTATTATTATTATTATTATTATTATTATTATTATTATTATTATTATTATTATTATTATTATTATTATTATTATTATTATTATTATTATTATTATTATTATTATTATTATTATTATTATTATTATTATTATTATTATTATTATTATTATTATTATTATTATTATTATTATTATTATTATTATTATTATTATTATTATTATTATTATTATTATTATTATTATTATTATTATTATTTTATGTTGAATATGTATGAGTAAGAGTTTGAAAGTTTCTTGGGGCTAAAACCAATTTTGGAGCTGAAATGGAGGCCTTCATGCATGGTTTGGAATGGACAACAAAGATGGAGGTGCAGCGATTATGGGTTGAATGTGATTCAGTGGATGTGGTGATATTGATATAGCAAACGAAAATCCCCTGGGTCATCCTACCATAATGGAGAGGCCTAGAGTCATTCTTAGCTAGCATTGTTTGGAAGATTTTCTATTGCTATATGAAAAATAATAAGGCTTGCTGATTTCTTGGCAAATAAGGCTGCTAGATTGGCAAATTCAGAGATTAATACGCCCTGAGGTTGGTTGGCCAGCAGTGTACTGAACCATGGGCTGGCGAAAATGTCAGCCAATTGGTCTTTGGTAGATAAGAGGAGAACTTTAAAATCTCCTTTGGCAATCTCACGAAAAAAAATGGAAGTCAATTTCCACATGCTTTGTACGAACATGAAAAATCAAATTTATAGTGAGACATGTGTCACACCAGAGAACAGCGGCATCAACCAGGAAGACATGGAGTTCATGTAGAAGGGATTGGAGCTAGGGTTTAGGTTGGCTTGCCAGAAGTATCCTAATAACAACCCATATCGATGCATGGTTTCTACCTCTACTCTGTTTTGTAACCTCATTTGGACTCTCATAACTGTTTGGAAGAAGTGAGATCGGTTTTGCAAGAGAAACGTCTTGTTGAGGTTATTTCAGTTGGTCTGAGCTTAGTGGAAGGCAGCTAAAGCATGTTTAACAGTTAGAATTCTGAAGAAAGCTGAAGTTTAGAAGAAGCAAGCTTTTTCGTGTCTTTTAAATAAGTTAAACAGTGAATTATCCATTTCCAAGTTCCAACACCGCCATGTGAACCATGTCATGTTTCTGGATTTTGATGTCTCTGTAGGGAAGATGCTTCAAGTGGATTTAAAATATAAAAACTGGGTTGCCTTCATATGGATCGAGGTAGGTTATTTAAATATATAATAAATTTTTAAATCAAGAAGTGTTACCTAAATAAAATAAATAATATGTAAATTGAGGGCGTGTATCTGTTAATGAATGTGAATCACACTACCAACAACATTCTTGGTGAAAGGTGATGTGGTGATGATGTTAAGATGTTTCTAATAGGTTCTTTATTGAAGAAGATTATCTTACACACATGCACATAGAATCAAGATTCAGATAATTCACTGAAGGTGGCTGTCCCAGTGGCTGGACGATAAGGTGATCTTCCATTATTGTGATCATAATGTATACAATATTTTAACTATTACAAGAATGTTAGGTGGATAGATCAACCTAGCAAGAGGGAATGGCAATGCCAACACAAGCCTTGCTTTCTTTAGTAATAGACTCTTTTCTCTCGGTGAGACTGATCTTCTATGCTCTTCAAGAAAATGAAGTTGGTGAAATTGAGACCATGTGTGAAATTCTCCGGATTTCTAACCCTTTAACCCTTGGTTTCAAGACCACGAACCCGGAACTCGAGTCGGCGACAACTATGGGCCATTCAAGTCAAGCCCAAAGGTTTGGAAGTGGACCCAATGATAATGGATGACCCTAGTGATGACTCGATTACTCTCCTAGAATTTAAGAGGAGAGAGAAGGTCAATCATAGAGGCATTAAAAGACGATTTTGGCATTGTCCAGAAACCCATGAAGGAAAATCCAAATGATGAGGTAAATGTACCCAAACCTAGGTACTTAAGAGACCTTTCTTTCAAGATGAAAAACACTAGAATTGGACCTTGGTTGAGGGGTCAACCAAGGGCCGGTCGATCAGACAAGTTGACCGGTCTGGGTCGACCGCCCATCCCCAGTTTTGGGGCAATTTTGGAAAAGTGGGTTTAAAACCCTATTTTATGATTCCCCTCACCTTTGAACTCATTTTCTAATGCTAGAGTGGGGCTGAGGCTTGGAGAGGAGGAGAAACTGCAGGAGATTTCGGATTCCATCCAAGTTTTCCATTATCTACAAGGAACTTGGAATTTGGAGTGATAAATCCAGCCTTTGTAGGGAAGAAGAGCAGCTATGCTTATATAGGTGTGTTAGAGCTAGCCCATGCCCTAGATAGCTGGAGTAGTAAAGTCTAGACCTTGTAGGATGGAAACAAGAAGAACATGTAGTTGTAGGATATATGGGCACAAGTGCTATGGAGGTGATCCCTTCTTTGTGGCAAGAAACCCTGAGACCCAAAGGCTGATGAAGATGATGAGTACATTGTGACCTACGTGCATGATGAGATCTCAAGGGAGTCGAGGTTCTTGGCCATGGATGCAAAATCTCCTTCACTTGAGATTGTTGCAGAAGTGAAACTGCCCCAACGAGTGCCCTATGGATTCCATGGACTATTTGTGAGAGAACGAGATCTCAAGAAATTGTTAAAATTTAGGGGATAAAAGTTTTCTTTCATGCTATTTAGATCCCAAAATGTGATCGGATTTGATCAACAATCCAACCCAAGTCATATGTAGCTGGTTGAGCAGTTATAAAATGTTGTCAACCACGGGATAAGAACGGTTAGTTGAGGTTTTGAAAAATGGAAGGAAACAAATGGCGTAAATAAGGGGTTTTCCTCACAGTTGATAGACACAATTCAATTCAAACACCACCACAACACAAGTTCCTTTGCAAATGTAGACTTATCTTTTGTCTTCTTTGTCCATGGTCATGACAAGTTAAGTTGTACCTTTTGCATTCAACAAAATAAGTATTGGTCTTTTTGCAAAAGACTAGTACAAGTTTCAAGTTTTCTTACAAAATATCATTCAAGTTTCTTAGTCTTCTTTCGAGAGGTCAGACTAGGTCTTTGGTTCACCAAGGCAAGAAAAGAATCCACACATGCCTAAAGAATATCAGCTCATTGAATCACCAGTTGATTCTAGCATGCCCATGCAACCACAACAAATTGTTGAGGCAAAGACCTATTTTCACCATGTAAAATGTTTTGGGGCCTAAATGCACCGAGATGGTCCTTTTTCAACATTGGCTATCACGGGAAGGAAATGAGTATTTTCAAAATGTAAGTTTCTTGCAATGACTAGTTGTGGGCTCAAACTGTTTGGAGGTTTTGTCTAGTCGTTATGGGCATCTTTGGGTACAAGGGCATTTTGGTCTTTTTTGAAATAGGGTTTTCACATGTTCTATACTTAATTATCTCTAAAAAGAGTTGAGAAAGGTAGAAAACAGTTAGGTTGTACCATGATCTTCTTCCTTATGGTAAAATCATCTTTTCTTGGCCTTGGATGTAGCTTTAAGGTGAACCATGTAAAACTCGACTTTTTTGTGTCTGTGCTTTTGCTCCAGTTTGCTAACACAAGGTTGAGTTTCTTATCTACAACATTCCAGGGAAGCACATGTGATGGTGGAAATATTATATAGCTTCC
Source organism: Hakea prostrata (assembly GCF_041222555.1). Taxonomy (NCBI): domain Eukaryota; kingdom Viridiplantae; phylum Streptophyta; class Magnoliopsida; order Proteales; family Proteaceae; genus Hakea; species Hakea prostrata. The sequence goes on from NC_142608.1 coordinate 61,750,467, forward strand.
TACCCTAATTTGATTAGATTTGTCAATGATCATCAAAATATTCTTCCCTTAAGATCATTGCAATGGTGAAACTACCCCAGTGAGTGTCTCATGGATTTGATGGACTATTTGTAATAGAAAATGATCTTTAAGTGTAATATTTTAGCAGATGCAAAGTTTTCTTTCATGCTGTTTAGACCCCAAAATGAGGTAGGGTCAAAGAACAGACTATATCTGATTAATAAACATGCCAATACCTATGCGGTTGGTTGAGCAATTATAAGATATTGTCAACTACAGGATAAGAACGGTTAGTTGAGAATTTGAAAAGTAGAGGGAACCAAATGATATAAATACAGGGTTTTCCTCAGCTTAGAAGACACCATTCAATTCAAACACCAACACAACGCACTCTTCTAGAAATAACAGAGTCAACTTCTACCTACTTGTCCATGGCCATGGCCGATTAAGTTGTACTTTTTACATTCAATAAAATAAGATTCAGTCTTCTTGCAAAAGACTAGTACAAGTTCTAGCTTCTTACAGAAGACCATTACAAGTTTCATAATCTTCTTCCAAAAGGCTAAATTAAGTCCTTGGTTTGCCAATGCAAGGAGAGAATCCACACATGCCTGAAGCATATCAGATCATTGAGTCACCAATTGACTTTTGCATGCCACACGAACACAACAAGGTGTTGTGGTGAAGATCAATTTTTACCATGTAAAATGTTATGGTGCCTGTTTTGAGGTCTAAACACATCAAGAGGGTTGTTTTTCAATGTTGACCATGCATAGTAGGTGATGGGTCTTGTTTAGAATTTCAAGTTCTTTAAAATGAATGGTGGCAAACTCCAAACTGTTTGGAGGTCTTGTCTTGTTGTTTTGAGCATTTTTGGGTATAGGAGCATTTTGGTCTTTTGCTTTGAAGTAAGATTTTCACCTATTCTATACTTATTGCCCGTAAAAAGACTTGAGAATGGTGGAAAATGAAAGTTCACCTATTCTATACTTATTGCCCATAAAAAGAGTTGAGCACGGTGGAAAATGAAAGTAGTACTTTGTTCTTCTTCCTCATTGCAAATCATTTTTGCTCACCTTGGACGTAGCTTTTGGTGAACCACGTAAAGCTCATCTTATGTGTTTTTGCTCCATTTAGCTAGCAAAAGGTCCGAGTATTTTTGCTTTTGGGAAAACATTTGCAATAGTCAAAAACATATATATCTTTCTACCCCTAATTAACCTGATTAGGTTTGTACAATTATCATCAAGTTGATGGGATATCATCTTGTCATTCAGCCATAGGGGCAGCCGCCTTTGGTGAATTATGTAAGTCTTGTTTTTATGTGCGTGTATGAGATAATCTTCAATTTTTTATTTTTTTTTGTAAATTATTGTTTTGTTGGACCTTGTCGATTGTAATAAGTGTGACATACAGAGAGAGGTACTACGTGGTTTCAGGACCCCTATGTTGTTTGGAAGCTAATTAATGGAGGTATTTGCCTAGACATCCAACATGAGAGTTAAATGAAGCACGGAGAGATTTCCATTTGCTGCAACGGCTGCGCAGTGAGCCATTATTATGATCTCGTCACGTATACGGAAAAAAACAAATCTACTGGTTGTGAGAGAAAATGTTAAGATATAAATATAAATACAAATTTTTTTTCTTTTTTTAATACATCCAAAGGTTAATTATTTCAGAAATTTACAAGATGAAACCCTTGATTCCTTTATCTCCATCTGTGCCAACGATTCTACCCTAAAACTTTTCTTCCCAGCTCTTACGTCCATCTCAAATCTTCTTTTTCATACCATCTCCTCAACCTCGTGCCCCACGCCCCATTCCCCAAGTCCCCATACTCTAATGATCATAAAAGATATAGAACAAAGAATTTAGAATTCTTGTATAATAATGAATCTTGTATTGGGAATGGCATCAGAACATCATCTTTGATAAAAAATTTGTTGTTTCTACCCAGAAAAAGAAATGTGTCTGTTGTTTGGTAGCATGATTTCATTTCAGTGACAGATTCACGCCCTCAATTCAATGTATGTGTTATTCATTTTAATTAACAATTATTGGATAAAAGATAACTTTAAAAAGAGGGAAAAGAAGATTACAGAGAACATCAAACACTCAAAACCAGTAAAATACAAAAGAAAATTGAACTCAACAGTAGTTGCCTTCAATCACACTACCAAACAAGAAAGTTGAAGTGGTAAATTTAATCGAGTAAAGATTTTCCAATCAAGGCCTTTGACTCATAACTATATAGGGCAAAATCTGCAAGAGACAACAGGACAAGTAAAAGAACAACACCAAGCTAAGAGAAACGAAACCATGATTGCTACAAAGTATCTCAATCCATTTCAGCTTGTACCTGGGTTGGTCAAATCATAATAGCGTTTGAACTTCATTCTTTTACTGCTGATCTTGTCAAAAAAATCAGCCAGAAAGTTAGATTCACGGTAACAATGAGTAATCTTCTACTGGATTGCATCAAGATATCCTTGTCGATTCCATTTGGTCACAACTGTATATGAAATTTTCTGTCCATTTATAGCATCCCTGCCACCACTGAAAACCACTTCAAACATATCCAAAATCAGAAATTCTCCTTTAAACTAAGTTAACCACCTGAAACATGACATGGTTCACGTGGCGATGATCAACTTCTTTAAAAAGACAACCAGGCTTGCATCGACCTTCTAAACTTCAGCGTTCTCCAGAATTCTTACTGTTAAACATGCTTCAGCTGCCTTCCACTGAGCTCAGACCAACTGAAATAACCTCAAGAGGAGGTTTCTCTTGCAAAGCCCATTTCAGTTCTTCCCCAGTTATGAGAGTTCAAGTGAGGTCACAAAATGCATCAAGGTTAGAAACCAAGCTTCGATCTGGATTGTCGTCTCTACTGGCTTCCTTCCTCAATGTTTCTGAAGACACAATCAACAGTTTCCTCAAACCTCCATTACCAACCTTCATCGATCCAAAGCATGTCCTCCACGGTAATTCTGCCCCAGTGGATGAGCTTCCAACCATCGATTGCGAGGTTATAGAGGGAACACTCCCATCTTGCCTTAATGGGGTTTATATTCGCAATGGCCCGAATCCCCAACATTTCCCTTCTGGTCCTTACCACTTACTTGATGGTGATGGGATGCTTCAGTGCCTCCAAATTTCTGATGGCCAAGCCAAGTTCTACAACCACTACGTTAGAACCTATAGATACAATATGGAGAACCAAAGTGGCCGAAGGGTCTTCCCAAACATGATCTCAGCCCTTTACTGTCCCATCACTGCTTTCATCGACCTTCTTTTCATTGCTGCAAGAATCTTAAGTGGACAGATCAACCCAACAAGAGGGAATGGCAATGCCAATACAAGCCTTGCTTTCTTTGGTAATAGACTCTTTGCACTTGGTGAGACTGATCTTCCCTATTCTCTTAAACTAAATGAAGTTGGTGAAATTGAGACGATGGGTCGTTATGATTTTAATGGAGAGCTATCAAGCAACATGACAGCCCACCCCAAGGTAGATCCAGATACTGGTGAGACATTTGCTTTCTATTATAGCTTCAAGCGTCCATTCTTAACCTACTTCTATTTTGATTCAAATGGCTTGAAACAGTCAGAAGTGCCTATCTTCTCTTTAACGCAGCAGTCCTTGATTCATGATTTTGCAATTACCAAAAGGTATACAATATTCCCAGATATACAGATGGGAGTGAATTTGAAGGCAATCTTGGAAGGAAAGCCAATTATGAAGTTAGACCTTAAGAAGGTTCCAAGGATTGGTGTCATCCCAAGGTATGCCAAGGATGAATCAGAGATGAAGTGGTTCAACGTACCTGGATTCAACTTCATTCATGCCATTACTGCCTGGGAGGAGGAAGATGATGTGATTGTTCTAATTGCACCAAACATGCTGTCTATAGAACATTGCTTAGAAAGAATGGAGCTGAACCATGCATCTGTAGAGAAGGTAAGGATAGAGTTGAAGACAGGTATAATTACAAGGTTTCCATTGTCTGCAAGGAACCTAGAGTTTGGAGTTATAAATCCAGCCTTTCTGGGGAAGAAGAGCCGCTATGCTTATATAGGTATGCTAGAGCCCATGCCCAAGATAGCTGGGGTAGTAAAGCTAGACCTTACAGGATCCCAACACCAAGAACATGTCATTGCTAGTAGGATGTTTGGGCACGGCTGCTATGGAGGTGAACCCTTCTTTGTGGCTAGAAACCCTAGAGACCCAGACGCTGATGAGGATGATGGGTACATTGTAACCTATGTGCATGATGAGATTTTAGAGGAGTCGAGGTTCTTGGTCATGGATGCAAAATCTCCTTCACTTGAGATCGTTGCAATAGTGAAACTACCCCAGAGGGTACCCTATGGATTCCACGGACTATTTTTAGCAGAAAATGATCTTAAAAATTTGTAAAAAAAAACAAAATAAGAAATTAGGGGATGAAAAGTTTTCTTCCATGCAATAGTATAACATATTATATACATTTAATTTCTGCCCAAGAACTGATTAGGTTTGTGTCATTCTCCTCAAAATAATGGAAGATTAGCTTTTCATCCAGCTGTAGCTGTAGTGACTTATGTAAATCTGACTTTCTATGCGTGCATGTGTCTGTGCGATATCATTCTCTTCAATTTTCTTCAGTGGATCTTTGTTTGTAGGACCTCAGTTGCTAATTGTAAGTGTTATCTGCATGTAAATCACAAGGGAGAGACAAGATTACATGGTTCCATGACCCCTATGTTGGTAGGATTAGACTAATGAAAACGCTCACCTAGACATCCAATACGAGAGTGGAGTATTGTTTTGCAATCCAGTGTATGATGTATTATACGGTACCAAGCATAATTGGAAATCGAGTACCTTGACTTAGGTTTTTAATGTATGTATGATAACTTGCTATTTCATTTGGCAAATGTGGAACAGGATATCATTCGCAGTCCTGTTTGATCTGGTATGTCTAGTTACTATCAATTACTTCTGGGCCTATCACGTAGAGGCTTTGGTATAAAGTGATAGAACTATGCAAAGGAGTACTGCATGTGGAGTCTTCACCTGTGTCCCCATGACCTTTGTAATTCAATCTATTAGAGCACCAAGCATGCAAAAGTCGCAAGTTCATAGTGGTGAAGAGATACAAATGGGAGTGAATTTAATGGAAATCTCAGAAGGAAAGCCAATTATGAAGTTTGACCTTAAGAAGCTGCCATTTTTTTTTTTTTTTTTTTTTGGGGATAATCAGACAAAGTGGTTGGATAGGCCTGGATTCAACTTCATTCATGCTATTAATGGCTGGGAGGAAAAAGATGATGTAATTGTCTAATTGCTAATTAGATCTTACATCTTGTACATATAACATTTTTAGAAAGAATGAAGTTGAACCATAAATTTGTATTTTTTTCCCCTCTGATCTTGAAAACAAAAAAGAAAAGAACAATTCAAGAAACAGAATAGCAATTAATAGGTTTATAGGAAGATTTAGTTTTATAGTAAGAAAGTTGGGTAAAAATTAGTTTTTTTTCTTTATAATCGAGTGAAAATAGGTTAAATTTTATATAGGTTCTTTATTTTCTTGTTAATTTGATTTACTCCCATAAAAAAATTAACAAATTCATTATTAAAAATGAAATTATTTTTAAAAATTTTGTAATTTTTATTTGCTCCCATGTAGAACCTTGGGTCTGCCCTGTAAGGCAAAGTGTTCGTTACAAGGTTCTAAAAAAACAACACATGCAATAATGAAAATATTATATACATTTCTTGCTTGAGGTATGTACCATTCATTATGATCGAAATCATGGAAGATCATCTTATCGTTCGGCCACTGGGACAGCCGCCTTCAGTGAATTATTTGAATCTTGATTCTATGTGCCTGTGTATGATAATCTTCTTCAATTTTCTTTTGTAAATCATTTTTTTGTTGGATCTTAGTGATTGAGCTTAATGCTATCTGTATTTGAATCAAATGGGGGGGAAAGAGAAAGCTTTTTGGTTCCATGACCATGTTGGGTTGGAATTTGGATGCCAGTGAAGGCAGATGCCTAGAAATCCGAGATGACAGTGCAAGTGAAGCACGAGAGTTTTGTTATCAAAGAGAATTTAGAATTCTGGAAAAATAAAGAACCTATTTACAAACATCTTAACATACATCACCTTTCACCAAGGATGTTGTTTGGTAGTGTGATTTACATTTAGTATATCACACATTTATTAACAGATAAACGCCCTCAATTTACATATTATCTACATGGCCTACCTCGATCCATATGAAGGCAACCCAGTTTTTATATTTTAAATCCACTTGAAGCATCTTCCCTACAAAGACATCAAAATCCAGAGATACGACATGGTTCACATGGTGGTGTTGGAACTTGGAAATGGATAATTCACTGTTTAACTTATTTAAAAAACACGAACTGTTCTGCTTTCTTCAGAATTCTAACTGTTAAACATGCTTCAGCTGCCTTCTACTAAGCTCAGACCAACTGAAATAACCTCAAGAAGATGTTTCTCTTGCAAAGCCGATCTCAGTTATTCCCCAGTCATGAGAGTTCAAATGAGGTTACAAAACAGAATAGAGGTAGAAACCAGGTTTTCATCTGGGTTGTTATTAGGGATACTTTTGGCAAGCCAACCCAAACCCTAGCTCCAATCCCTTCTACATGAACTCCATGTCTTCCAGGTTGATGCCATTGTTCTCTGGTGTAATAATATTGATGCTACATGTCTCACTACAAATCCCATTTTCCACGTTCATACCAAGTATGTGAAAATTGACTTCCACTTTTTTGTGAGGTTGTCAAAGGAGATCTTAAAGTTCGCCTCTTATCTACCAAAGACCAACTGGCTGACATCTTCACCAAGCCATAGTTCAGTATACTACATGCTACAAGAACCTTAAAAAATTTAGACTAAGATAGGTTTAAGTTGGGAATCAAACTAAGCATCAATCGAACCTAACTTGCACACCTGAATGGGGGGAGCAAGTCAAGCTCATCAAGGCCAGTCAACCGCCCCTCCTTGGTTGAGACCAAAAACTCAAATTTCAAGCTTGTTTCGAAATCAAATCATTTGGGAGTTTTTGGGACTTCATGGAACAGTAGTATTTTCCCAAAAACACCTTTCAAACATTCCAACTAGTCTGAAATAAAAAAGGCCTAATTTGGTTCTCAGAGTGTCACCTGCGGGTGTTTTGAGAGGATGAATCGGTCTCAAATGGAAAGGATAGCATGATTCATCACTCAAAGGGGAAAAGAAACATGAAGGGTAACATAAACGAACATTCAACTCAACTTAACTTCTACAACTACCATCATTCTGCAATCAATCAACTTAAATACCATAAATAGTAGTTGGAAATAGGGGTTTTTGGGTATTATATATTACCTTCACACACGATTATCTTTGTAATCCATGCTTCGACACTACCTCATGTGCAAGGATTTCTCCAAACCCCAAGCTCCTTTCCTTTCCCAAGCTCTTAGCCTTCAAGGAACATAAACAATTCGTTTATGAGGTTAGAAAGTAATAAAATAGGATTTTGAATCTAAAGACCTTAAATTGCTTCTTTTCTGGGTAGGGGCTACTGGTCAATCAAATGGACCAACTGCCCTATAACTTTTAAATGCGAATGCAGTTTTCGACAGGCTTCGGAGGGTGGGGGTCTCAAAACATGCTTTGACTCAATTGTATACTTTACCTTGGCATTGGGGGTCTTCTTGCATCGGTTTCCATGCTTGCCAAGATCTCCTCTTTAAAAAAAATTTGGACTAACTTTCTCTCTCCTCTTGAAATCAATTAAAGTAGCCAAGTCATCTCCTAGTTCATCCAAATCCAAAGGTTCAATTTGAGATTCTCAGTCTCAACTCGAATGGTCCAAAGTTGCCTTCTACTAGCACTTCAAGTTTGTGGGCCTGAAATGACGGGTTATCAAGTTAAGATTTTAGGTGATTTTACACTACAAGTTTCAAGTTTTCTTTTAAACCATTACAAATCTCTTACTCTTCTTCCAAAAGGCTAAATTAGGTCCTATATGCCTAAAGCATATCAACTCATTGAGTCACTAGTTGATTTTGGCATGCACATACAACCACAAGTTGTTGTGGTACCAATTTTCACCATGAAATGCTTCAGGGCCTAAATGGACTCGGATGGTCCTTTTCAATGATGGCTACTGCTTGGTAGGTGATGGTCTTGTTTAGAATGTCGTGTTTGAAATGACTGGTTGTGGGCCCAAACTATTTGGAGGTCTTGTCTTGTTGTTCTGGGCTTTTTTAGGTACAAGGGGCATTTCAGCATTACTTTCTTTCACTTCTTCTTCTTCCCCCCCCCCCCCCCCCCCCCCCCCAGCAAAGGTAGTTTAAAACAACTTAGATTGTGTCCTTTTCCTCCCTTCTTCCTACATAGTGACTTTTTTTTCTCCTTTTTCTTTCTTCTTCTTCTTCTTCTTCTTCTTCTTCTTCTTCTTCTTCTTCTTCCTCATCATCTTACCATAGCCTTGGACATAGTTTTCAATGAACCACGTAAAACTTGTCTTTTGTTTGTGTGCTTTTCCTCCCTTTTGCTAACATAAGACCTAAGTGTTTCATCTGCAAGATTCCATGGAAACACATGCAATAGTGGAAATATTATATACCTTTCTACCCCTGACCTAATTAGATTTGTATAATTATCATCAAAATCTCCTTCAGTTAAGATTGTTGCAATAGTGAAACTATACCAACAAGTGCCCTATGGATTACATGCACTATTTTTGATAGAAAACGATCGCAAGAATTTTAAAACTTTAGGGAATGCAAAGTTTTCTTTCATGCTGTTTAGACCCTAAAATGAGGTTGGGTTCTAAAAACAGGCTAGGTTGGATTAAGAAACATGCTTGGGTCTTATGCAAATGGCCCAGCAATGATAAGACATTGCCAACTATAGGATATGAATGGTTAGTTGAGAGTGTAAAAAGGGGAGGGAACCAAATGATATAAATAGTGGTCTTCCTCAACTTTGGAAGACACAATTCAATTCAAACACCAACACAACACAAGCTCTTTTGGGAATGCAGAGTTTTATATATTCACTTGTCCGGCCATGGCTCACTTATCCACGGCCATGGCCAATTAAGTTGTACCTTAACATTTAATAAAGTAAGATTTGTTTTCTTGCAAATGACTAGTACAAGTTCTAGACTTCTTACAAGAGACCAGTACAAGTTTTATTGTCTTCTTCCTAAAGGCTAGATTAAATCATTGGTTTGTCGAAGCAAGGAGAGGATCCACACATTCCTGGAGCATAATAGATCACTGAGCCACTAGTTGACTCTGGCATACTCATTTGACCAACAGACGAATTTTTACAATGTAAAATATTCCGGTGGCTATTTTCGAGGCCTAAACGCACCAGGAGGGCTGTTTCTCAATGTTGGCCATCGCCCAATAGGTGATTAGTTTTGATCAACATTTTGAGTTTGTCGAAATGACTACTTATGTGGCCCTCAACTATTTGGAGGTCCTATCTTGTTGCTCTGGCATTCTGGGTATAGGGGTATTTTGGACTTTTTCTTTGAAGTAGGGTTTTCCCATACTCTATACTTATTGCCTCTAAAATGAGTTAAGGGTAGAAAACAACTAGGTTGTACTATGTTCTTCTTCTTCTTCATAGTGAAATCATCTCTGCTCAACCTTGGATATAGTTTTCTCATGAACCATGTAACAATTGTCTTATGCTTATGTGCGTGTGTTTCTTGCTCCCTTTTCTTGACATAAGGTCTGAGTCTTTTCACTGCATTGCCAGGGAAATACATGCAATAGTAAAAGTATTATATACCTTTTCAACCCTGATCTAATTAGGTTTGTATTATTATCATCAAAATAATGAAAAATCATCTTATCGTTTAGCCATAGGGGCAACTGCCTTCGGTGAATTATGTAAATCTTTTAGCTGTTTCTATTTGGTTTGTGAGATAATCTTCTTCAATCCTCTTTTGTAAATTGTTGTGATATTGAACCTTGGGGATTATAACAATTGCTATTTATGAATCTCTAGTGAGAAAGAGAAAGTTTCTTGGTTCCATGACCCCTAGGTTTGGAAGCTAATGGATGCACTTGCTTAGCCATCCAATACGAGAGTTAAAGTCAAGCACGAGAGTTCTATTCTACAGATCAAAAATGATTAAGCACGGGGAAGAAATTAGAATTCTTATAAATTGAAGAATCTGTTATTGGGAATACCATCAGAACATCATCTTTAACAAAGAATTTCTTGTTTTGTGATTTGATTTTACATTTATGGATAGATTCACACTCTCATTTTACATATTATTATTTTATTTAAATAAAACTTGCTTATCGATTTATAAAATATATTACATCATTGACTTGAAATTAAGTCACATAGTTTTTTTTCGGTTAAATTTTAGGGATGTAAATGGATAACCGAATTCCAAATTCGTATCTGCATCAGTTTAATGGTATTCGAATTGGTCCGATTACTTATAAGATGCAGATGTGGTATACCCCTTTCTTACCAATTATTATCCGTTTGGTTAAATTATCCGATTAAGTTACTTGTTTGGATTTTTTTTTTTTATTTTTTACTTCACATATTTGACTATTTTTCTAAATTTTCTGCTAAATTATCTTTCAGAGTTGTTAAATTCTTAAATTTCAAACCTAGCCTCACAAACAGAATAGTAAAAATGTCAACAGATAGTTGAAAACTTGTATCCAATTTGCATTCAACCCATTTAGAAGAATCTATTTAAGAAAATAATTATTTAATTATCATTAGAATCCAACTGAATCCGTCCAAAAACCGATAAGATATTAACCGAATCCGTTCGAATATAATAGGATGCAGATATGTATTACCACTATCCGATCCGTTTATACCCCTACCGTCCCTCCGTATAAAGACAAGAATTTTTTTTCTATTTTAAAGCCAGTACTTCAAACATCGATCTCTTCCATACCAAACATATTTAAATTCAGAAACTTTTCCTTTAAATTTAGTTATCCACATGAAACATGAAATGGTTTATACAGGCATTCAGGTCTTTCAAAAAGACACAAGCAAGCTTGATTCCGCATTGTAAACTTCAGATTTCTCCAGAATTCTAACTGTTAAACATGCTTCTGCCTTCCATTGATCTCAGAACAACTGAAATAATTAACCTCAAGAAGATGTTTCTCTTGCAAACCCCACCTCAGTTCTTCCCCAGTTATAGGAGTTCAAGTGAGTTCCCAAAATGTAACAAGAGTAGGAACCAAGCTTCAATCTGGGTTGTCATCTCTACTGGCTTCCTTCCTCAATGTGTCTGAAGATACATCAACAGTTTCATCAAACCTCTTTTTGCCAACTTCATTGATCCAAAGCATGTTCATTGCTGCAAGAACCTTAAAGCAAGAGGGAATGGCAATGCCAATACAAGCCTGACTTTCTTTGGTAATAGACTCTTTGCTCTTGGTGAGACTGATCTTCCCTATGCTCTTTCACTAGATGAAGCTGGTGAAATTAAGACCACGGGTCGTCATGACAGCCCAATATCCCAAGGAAGACCCAGATACAGTTGAGACATTTGCTTTCTGCTATAACCTCAAGCGTCCATTCCTAACCTACTTCTGTTGTGATTCAAATGGCTTGAAACAATCAGAAGTGCCTATCTTCTCTTTAACTCGGCAGTTCTTGATTCATGATTTTGCAATTACCAAAAGGTATGCAATGTTTCCAGATATACAGATGGAAGTGAATTTGATGGCAATCTTGGAAGGAAAGCCAATTATGAAGTCACACCTTGAGAAGGTGCCAAGGATTGGTGTCATTCGAAGGTATGCCAAGGATGAATCAGAAATGAAGTGGTTCAATGTGCCTGGACTCACTTCATTCATGCCATTAATGCCTGGGAGGAGGAAGATGATGTAATTGTTCTAGTTGCACCTAACATGTTGTCCATATATAGAAGAACATTGGTTTGATAGAATGGAGTTGAACCATGCATCTGTAGAGAAGGTACGGATAGAGTTGAAGGCAAGGATCATTCCAAGGATTCCATTATGTGCAAGGAACACCCAAGATAGCTGGGGTGGTAAAGCTAGACCTTACACTCTTACAGGTTGAGAACACCAAGACACCAAGAACATGTTCTTGGTTGTATGATATATCGTATGGTTGATGTGGGCCTCTTTGGATTTTTCATTAGATGTATTGCTATGTCACTTTTTCCCTTCATGTTTTTTCCCATGTTATACTTTTCTGTAAAGATTATGAAATACAAGATTATACTTAGTGAAATTTATTGTTTGATTGAAATAAATAAGACATTAGAGATGTTTACTCTACTAGAAGTTAAGTGCAATAACGGATTATTCTTTAATCAAAGCATTAGTGTTGCCATGCTGGTTTAGCCCATGGGACTTAATTACGTATTTCTTTATGGGCAAATTTTTGTGTACTATATGCCCCAAGCTTAAGCCCAGCACTTAAGCCTAAAATATAGTTTAATTTTAGACGCTAATGGGTTGTTAATGGTCTCAAAATCGATACAACAAACTCATCTTAAACCAAAAGGCCCAAACTAAAACCGACCCAAACAACTGCTGACGCCTTTTTTCAGATAGTGCCAGCTTGCGCGCACCACGACTACATCCTCAAGGCGACTTTTATATAATTAATATAGGCGAGGCTTCGCCCCTGGCCCCGAAGGGATTCGAACTCTGACCTCCTCCTATGTGGAAGCGTTGGGCTTTGCCAACTGAGCCATCCCTCGGGGTCATTATTTGAAATATTTTAATTCAAAGACTAGGGAAAATACGATGAATACCCTTAAATTAGAATATCATATGTGACTGAATTTTGGAACTTGTTGAACATTCACTAGGAGAAATGGTAAGGCAACAGTAACATGAAGGGCAAATGTTCGACGAGTTTGGCTCCTTTTTTTGGATGAATTTAGCCGCTTGTAATTTTTTTTTCTTCTAGAAACGTGTAATGATTTGTTACAAGGGCACTATTTATATATAAAGGGAGAGGATATTATATATATACTATTAGAGAAAGTCAAACCCATGACCTTTTTACTAAGAGATTTTTTTTTCCAATACAATGACGCTTTTCACATATTGGTCATTACTAATCAAACAATCGTGTGATGTTGCCACATGTAATATTTTCATCTAGAGATTAGATAAACTCAATGAGTACCTTTGATTTATTATATTACACGTGATTGAATCTTATAACTCATTCAACACACATTGGAAGATTCCCAGAGGAACAAATATAATGTTCATGCTTATCCATTAAATGTTCTTTGAAAATTTAAACTTTAGCTTGTTTATTTTAGTGGCTGCCATAGTTTCTAATGCTACCCAACTTTATTTTTATTCTGTACCCATGAAGGAAATATCAATGAAATATTGCTGAAACATGGCGATATTCATTGGTTCACTACTAATCGAACTGAAATACCTTCCAAAATGACATTAGAAAAAAAATTAGCGATGTATCGTGAGTTTCTTGCAAAATATCACGATGTTTTTTAAATCCAGTTCATGTGTTTGACTTTTTCTCACAATAATTATTAACACTTTTTGAAAACTCCAACCTAGTTTTTTTCGAAAATCCATTTCTAATTTTAAATAAAACTGTACAGACCCTTGAGAGACCTGAGTGGAGTTGTTGAGGCATTGATACATTAAAATACTTAGCTGGACACAATTATCTAAATTTTGGATTGGAAAAAGTAAAAGACTTTAGAAGAAAGCAAACCTAGGAACTTTCTTCAATGACTATATTATTTTATTCATATTATTATGATATATAAATGAACATTATTGGGATAAACATTTTTCTTTACCTTAGCTATGTGATGTGTGAGATAATTTTCTTTTGTAAATTATTGAATCTTGGTGACTATAATAAGTGCTAGTTTTCTTGGAATAAGAAGGGGAGGGGAAAAGAAATTGTTGTTTGGTGGTGTGATTTACATTAATGGACAGATTCACGCCCTCAATTTAAATATTATTTATTTTTATTTAAATGACACTTGCTCATTGATTTATAAAATTTAAAATTTATTATGATATTGATTTGAAACCTGAAAACCTACCAGTTTTTCTATTTTAAAGCCACTTATTCTAACATCTTTCATACCAAAAATTTGAAAATCAGAAAATTTTCTTTAAGGTCCTGTTTGGTTACATGAATCTGAGAATTATACCTGTTTGGTTGTAAAAGTCTCTAGATTCATGAAATCTAAAGATTCACCTTTTTACACTAAAAACGTGAATCTGTAGATTTATGGGTAAAGGGTGAAATCCAAAGATTTCAAAAAAGCTATACATTTACACATTCACAAAAATCACGTCGATCACATAATTTTTTAGGATGAATTCACAAATTTCATTTCACAACCAAACATCTAATTTTATAAATTATAACTCCATAGATTTGAAATCTATAGATTTGAAATCTCTAGATATTTGAAATTTCCAGACTCATGTAACCAAACAGGCCCTAAATTAAATTATCTACAAGACACATAACATGGTTCACATCTGTATTCAAGTCTTTCGAAAGGACAGAAAAATAAAAAATAAAATAAAATAAAAGCTTTGATTCTGATTCTAAACTTGAGCTTTCTTTAGAATTTTAACCGTTAAACATTTTCGTAAGTCACATGTTTTTTCCACATGTTCATATGGGTATTCAAATTTTTTAAAAGGATACAAACAAGAGTTTTGATTTTGCATTTTGAATCTCAGGTTTCTCCAGTATTCTAACCGTTACATTTCTACAACACACATAACACAGATCACATGGGTATTCGAGCTTTTTAAAAAGACACAAACAAGAGCTTTGCTTTTGCATTCTAAATTTCATTTTTTTGCAAGAATTCTAACTGTTAAACATTTCCATGGGACATATAACACAGTACACATGGGTATTCAAGTTTTTTAAAAATGCACAAACAAGCTTTGATTCTACATTCTAAAGTTATTTAGCTTTCTCTACAATTCTAACCGTTAAACATTTCCACAAGACACAACACCGTTCACATTGGTATTCAAGCTTTTTAAAAAGACACAAACAAGCTTTGATTCTGCATTCTAAACTAATTCAGCTTTCTCCAGAATTCTAACCGTTAAACATTCCCATAGGACACATAACAAGATTTACATGGGTATACAAGTTTTTTCAAAAGACACAAACGAAAGCTTTGATTCTGCATTCTAAACTTATTCAGCTGTCGCCAGAATTCTAACCGTTAAACATTTTTCTGGGTTCCAATGAGTCTTATAACCTCAAGAAGATGTTTCTCTTGCAAAGAGTTCAAGTGAAGTCACAAAACATATTAAGGGCATGTCCTTGATTGAAAAGGGAAAAGAAAAATAAATAAATAAATAAACCCCAAAACCACCACCATGTCCTTGATGGTAACTTTGCTCCAATAGATGAGCTTTCAGTAAAAGTTGACGTCAATCCCTATTCTCGGTTTGGGTTCATCAATTCCTAGTAGGGATTGATTCATCTAGGTTATCCTAAATATATTATTATAAGACAACTTAAAGCCTTAATCCATATGTAATTACAATTTTATTCATGTACAAGCAATTGACCAAAATCATATCCAATTACAATCATCTAGTTGATTGACTGCCATATTTGCATACCATTCAAAAAAGGTTTGGAGTACTGGGTTTGGGATATTATCAAATTTCATCAGATTTGTTGTCTTTGCCAATTCTAATAACATTGATAATTTCCTTATTGGCCAGCTTTCTCTTGTTGGTCTTGGTAACAGAGTTTTTAAGTGTGGATTATTGGTCCACACTTCTTCTATCCTTAGTCCCCTTTCTGCTGCCTCAATTAAGCCTTCTTGTATTCCACGAAGCATGGCTTCCAAAAGACCTGTTGTTTTTCCTTTCCCAAAATTGACATACTGGATATGTCCTTCCTTGCATATCCCCTTACTCCAACATGCTACTTTTAGTTGCTGGCTAGAAATCCCTGCACAAATTAAGACATTTTTGTTAAGAAGTGGTATACAATGACACCCATTCTCATCTAACATATTAGAATTTTCATGAAAAGGGAAAGCAATTAGGTGTGAATTTTCATCCTCCTTTTGTAGTTTTAAAACCTTAATCCAATATTTAATATTTTCTAAAAGCCTTCACGGGATTAGGTTTTTTCAGATTGAACAATGTTTCATTCCTTTCTTTCCAAATGAAATAGCATGTTATAATGAAAATCGACATAAACCACCGAGAATTAACCTTGTTCAATTGCGAGCTCATGTTATGACACCAGTTCAGAAGAGATATATCTATCCAATTCTCCGTTCGTAGCCCCAAGGACCCTGCCGCATGAATTCTTTTTTCCCAGTCACAAACAAGAGCTTTGATTCTACATTCTAAACTTATTTTGCTGTCACCAGAATTCTAACCGTTAAACATTATTTTGGGTTCCACTGAGTTTAGACCAACTGAAATAACCTCAAGAAGATGTTTCTCAGGGCATGCCCTTGATTGAAATAAATAAATAAATAAATAATATAAACCCCAAAACTACCACGTCCTTGATGGTAACTTTGCTCCAATAGATGAACTTTCAGTAAAAGTTGACCTCAATCCCTATTCTCGGTTTGGGTTCATCAATTCCTAGCAGGGAATGATTTATCTAGGTTATCGTAAATATATTATTATAAGACAACTTAAAGCCTTAATCCATATGTAATTACAATTGTATTCATGTACAAGCAATTGACCAAAATCAGATCCAATTACAAATACAACACAACTATGATTGTATAGATCTGCAGAATACAAGACACACAAAGTGAACAAAATCATCCTAATGAGCGTCCAACGTGTAATAGGATTTAGCTGCATGTAATTTTTTTCTCGTAGAAACATGTAATAGTTTATTATAATAGCATTTTTTATATATATAAAAAAATATATTATATATACCATTAAAAAGAGTCAAACCCTTGATCTCATTATTAAGAGATATTGATCATTACCTAAATATCTCTTTCTATATATAAGATTGTTTAGGTAATGATTTTTTTTGGGTCAAAATTTAGGTAATGATCAATATTTCATCTAATCCTATATTATTTTCACCGTAGGATTAGATGTACCCAATGAGTGCCTTTAATTTAAAATACTATACATGACGTATAATTCAATATACACTCATTGAGAGATTCTAGATGAGCAAATTCAATGTTTGATGCTTGTCCATTAAATGTTCCAAGAAAAAATTCAAGAGTTATAGGTTGTTGGTATAGTGGTTGCCACGCTAACACTTTCTAACGCTTTCCCAACTTTTTCTTCTACCAAATTTATTTTTTAATATAATTTCATAAATAAATTACGGAATAAACATTTTTCTTCACCAAGCAAATTCCTTCCGTCACCCCCCACTCCAAACCAACTCTCTATCATTTCCTTACACGCGTAGACACCGTGTCTTGATTTTTCGTTTTTCTTTTTCTTTTTTTATTTTTTATTTTTTTTAATTAAGAATGAAAAGAAATTGTATCCATCCATCCATTACGTGGAAATGGAATAACAGAAAGGGAATATTTCACATCACGGGATGACAGGGACACGTCACGTGCTCGTATATCAATATTTCCTTCCCCGCCAATGGTTTTATTCAGATTAGACTCGGTAGTCACCGATCTAAATCGGATCTCGAATCGGCACTCACAGATTCCGTTCCATATTCCAAATTATGAAACACTGGCTTCCTAAGATGGTTGAAAGGTAAAGCTTGGGCACCAAGAGTCACCCATAGATCCGCAAATTATTACTAATTTGTTTTGGCCGAATAAAACAAATTGATATGCTATTTCCTTTTCGTTAAAAAAAAAAAAAAAAAAAAAGAAGAATAAAATAAATTGCGGATCTATGGGTACCAATTTATCCATTTCTAGGTTACATTGCCGGTTCTTTTAACGGTCCGACTCCATGACATTAGGATTAGAGCCGGACCAGTAAACTCATCGGACCGTTGATATGTACAATCTAGAATGTAGCAGATGGACCGGTCCAACAACTAACAAGGTGAGTGAATCGGGTCATCCGGGGAAGGTAATATTTTATTCCAAAACGTAAATACCGTGAGTTAATGTTTAGTTTGTCGCCCTCCATAGGAAGATTTGTTATGATATGATACAACTTTATATTATTAAATCTTAAACAAAACGTAAAACGTCGTTGTTTGGGGAGACGGAACAACCACTAATGAGAAAGAGAAAGTGAGAAATCCATTCTACAAGTGAAACATGGATCTCCCCCTGACCCGGTCCATTATCCAAGCGTCGCTTCTCACGAGCATTTTCGTAATTATGTCAAAAAATGGGGGGTATTTTAGAACGCTCAACCTATAAATTCCACTCTGTGAAGCATCACAAACCAGAACCACTTGACTCTCTGAAGTCTGATCTCCCTCGCTCAAACGATGTCTTACGGCTACGATTACCAACCATCAAGAGCTTCCATGGAAGTCAAAGTCACCATCTCCTCCGCCAGAGACCTCAAGAACGTCAACTGGCGGCATGGCCCTCTCAAGCCCTACGCCGTCGTCTGGGTTGATCCCGAAGCTAAGGTCTCAACCCGCGTCGATCGTGAAGGCGACACATGTCCCAACTGGGATGAGACGCTTGTCGTTCCGGTTACCGTTCCGATCGAGGAGGCGACTCTCTACATCGACATCGTCCAAGCCGACGCCGCCGAAGATACCAAGCCCTTGATTGGTTCCGCGAGGGTCCCACTCAGGGAGATCGTCGACGAAGTCGGCGTCGGCGAATCGGTTTTCCGTACTCTCCAGATCCGGCGACCTTCCGGCAGGCCACATGGCAAGTTAGAGGCGAAAATTATGGTGGTGAACCCTCGCTATCGTGCGCCGGATCCATACAACGCACCCTCTTATGGCGTTCCGCCACCATCCGCTTCTGCTTCGAGAGACTACTCTCCTTCTCCTTATGGCTATCCCTATTCCTCTCAACCGGCTTACGGAGCGGCGCCACCACCTTACGGAGGGGCGCCACCGCCGGGAGAATATGCTCCGGCGTACGGCCAACAGTCGGCGTATGGGTACGGCCAGCAGTCGGCATATGGGTACGGCGGCGGAGCGGTGGAGGAGAAGAAGAAGAGTAAATTTGGTGGGATGGGAACGGGTTTGGCCGTGGGTGCTGTTGCAGGTGTGTTGGGTGGGCTAGCATTGGCAGAAGGAGCGGAATATGTTGAGGATAAGATCGCAGATGATGCAGCAGAGAAGGTTGAAGATGATCTGGGCTATGATGATAATTACCGTGGTGGTGATGATGATGGTGGATTTGATGGTGGTGATGATGATTATTGAAGTGCTCACAGTATGGGTTGATCAGAATTTTCTCTTTTTTTTTTTTTTTTTCTTTTCTTCAAGAAATAATATACAAATTCTTGGTCGCCGGAATCTGCAGTTATGCTAAGATTCATTGCGTGTTGGTTAGGCTTTTTGTTTTTAACTTTTACTTTATGGGTTGGGTATATTTTTTTTTGGTAGTGGGTTTGGTATCATTTGGTTTGATGATGGAAGGAACTGGGGAAGGTTGTATACACTTTTACTACTTCAGTTACTAGTTTGGTATTATTCCAGGAACTTTCTCTTATCTTCTATTTCTTGGTTTTTTTTGGTCAAGGTAAGGGATGATGTGGGGTTGGGTTCTATTCTTATACTTACGAACAATGAAAGTGGGGACCTAATCCCCAACCTCACACAGGATAATGGTATTGGATAAAATTGTTGCCTCGCCATTGCTTGAAATGGAATCAGATTTTCTTGGTTTTTGATCGAGAGTCATATTAATGGTAAGAACTAGCTTTACTTTGATTCATGCCATAAGTAAACGGACTCAGATTTGATGGTAGAAGAGAGCGAAATTGCTTGGGTCATGCGTTCATCAAGCCGAGATTTGGACCGTCATATACGAAATCTCAGTCAAAATTGAATCTTGATTGTTGAATTTTGCTGGTTGAGACGGCCCATAGTGTGTGGCTTGGGACCGACGCAAGACCCAGAAGATAGCTTTACTTTGATTCCTGCCATCATACATTAATGAAGTCTATTTTATTGGTGTTCAAGGTCAGTCTTCTTCCTCTTAAATGTACAATGAAAGCAATATTAGGGAGAATTATTTTTTATGAAAAGGGAGTAAGAACTATTACAGATACTATCAAAGAAAGTTGAACCTGACATGTTCTCTAAGTGGCATTTGTGACTACCAACCAAACAACTCTTTGGTGGTCTTACTATATCAATATTTATCATAGTTTGACTAAAGAAACCTCTTCTTTCTAATTTATAGATCTCCAATGCATTAACTTAGATGTCATCCCCCTTATCATCACTAAATAGAATACCAAATGGGACTTCATCTGAAACACTCTTAGTTTCGTCATCCATGATAAATGTAAAGAAGTATGGACCAAACGTTTTATAAGTCGATCATAATTGGGAATTCAATCTCTTGGTTTACTTGACAACCCTTTCTTCACCAGAAAATAGATTAATTTTGAATGGAAATCGACTCAACGAATGGTTTGCGGGTGAAAACCCTTGCAGTAAACAACTTATATACAATGAGATCTAATTTGAGTATGTTTTAGTGTTTCTCATTGCTTTTCATCCTTCATTTATAGATGCAAGTTCGTTAGGATAGTCTGAATAAGTTCAAACACGGTCTGAGTTCAAATTTTTCAGTAAATATAAGACAACAATACAAATGTTGGATATTGATTTACTATTGTATGGCGAGGATCACAATCAATATAAGCATTGAACAGTTAACCTAACCTAATTTGGCCTAACTCAATAAAATCAGCGTTAGAATCAAGGTCAGAGACTGGTCTGGCCCAATTCAATCATGTTGCAACCCTAGTAGTAACCATATTCTTTCCTCTTTGTAGTCAACCAAAGAGAACCTCAGAAAACTTAGATCGTATAGAGAATGGTGGAAAGCTAAATTAATTCTCCCTTTTCTCTGGAATATGCTTTGCTCTCTGCGTGTATTTTAGCTTTGTTATTGAGAATTCAAATGATCCATCTAAACAAAGAAGGAATGTTCTTGGAATTGTGTAAAATAAGCTTGTCTATATTATTGGAGATGCTGCTTTGACTTGTAGGAGGGAATCACAAGTTGTTGACTATGAGTGGCCGTTGATGTCTTGACCATTAGATTGGAATAAAAGCTTGCATTGCAAGTAGAACCATGTCTTGGAACAAAATTGTCAATGCAGGGTTGGTAGAGTGGTAAGATCCATACTTCTCAGTGGATAAGTCATGGGTTTGACATTTACGGATGACAAGACTCCCCCCAAGGATGTAATCAAGGTGCGCACAAGCTAACCCAGATGAACCTCAGATACCAAAAAACTCACCCAAAACCATTCGGATCAAATCAAATCGGTTCGTACATACTATTTTCAGTAAGTCACATATACACCCATTAGGTTTTGCAAACTATTATATTATATCTAGTGTGTTTTCATTGCATGTGTTTCTTATCATGTCTCGACCATACCCTTACCATTAGAGTGATGGGATTACATAATGACTCAAACTTTATTGTATTTTCAGCATTTCATATCACCCTTTTTTACTTCCTGAGCATGAGATATATTCTTTTTCTCAAGTTAAAGGGGGTTGCCAGTGGTAACCTTGGTTCACTCAAGGGTCCGGTATCAAAACCTTGGGGAATCCCGGACACTCACCCACCACGTTGTCTAACCCGGTTAGTCGGGCAAACCTGGACCGGTGGCAAAAAAAAAAGGGAAATTTTCAGTCCCTATCCCTTAATGACATCCCTTGAGTTATTCAACTTATCAGTCAGACCCCTTAGTAATAACACCGTCAGGTCCCCTATTACTAACATTGTTAGTAGCCCCTTTTTTATGTTTTTTTTATTTTTTTTAAATTGAGGTTAACACAGACCAGCATATGCGCACCTTAACTACATCTTTAAGGGGCAACTTTTTACATATGCTTTAAATATAGGGCATGACTTCGGCCGTGGAGAGATTCAAATTGTTGACCTCATAATTATGAAGCATTGGTTTAATAGGACCTACATTGAGGCCACACACCCCTCCCCCCGTTTTTGAAAATTTTGATTATTTTCTTTAATTTTTTCAGTTTTTTTTTCCCACATGTGAAATATCACTATTGGCCCCCTCCCCCAATATTGAGAACAATTTTTAAAGGTAAAATAATTGGCATAAATGTCATTCCTAATTTCAAACTAATTCCTCAATCCTCTATTTATTCTCCCCTCTATTCTCTCTCATCTTTTACTTCCTATTTATTCCCTTCTCTTTCTATAAATGTGGGTTAAATAAATTTTTGAAAAAGGTTATTATTAGGTATTCAAAATGTCATTCCTAATTAAAAACTAACTCCTCAATTCCTATTTGTTTTCTCCTCTCTCCTCTTTTCTTCCTATTTATTCTCTTCCCTTTCTATAAGCATGGGTTAAGGAAAATTTGGAAAAAAAATCTTCTTCACAATTAGGTACTCTTTCTCTTTCTCAATTTATTTATCTTTTTTCTTTTTCTCATTTTTTTGTTATTCTTTTTATTTGATTTTATATTATCTGTTTCTTTATTTCTTTTGTAATTTTTGTTATTTGATTTTATATTATGAATAAAATGTTTATAACTACTAAAGTAGCTAAGTACCATTGATTTGCATCTCCTACCCCCCCAAAAAAAAAAAAAAAAAAAAAAAAAGGAAAATTGGTTTGCATCTCTTACCAAAGAAAATTTTGGTTTACATCTAACTTTTTAGGGTTGAAGTCATGAGTCATTTTTTCTTTCTATTGTTGCTTTAATTACCTATGTTTTGTTAGGAAAAAAAAATCATTATCAATAATTTACATTTTTTTTTCAAATATGTGTTGGGCCCCACAAAATATATGTGGGTGTGTGCCTTAATATAATAAAATAATTCAGAGGTGGAACTCCTAGTGGGTCTTATAAGGACCCATACATATGTGTGGTGAAAAGTATTAGTGTTTTCCCAATGGGAAGGTTATTTGGACTTTCATTCTTCGCCCACCTCCCCCGCCCCCCAATGGTGAATCTTGGTTCCACCCCTAGTTGGTTATACTAATTGAGCAACCCCCGGAGATTAATTGTTGTTAGTTTTTATTTATCTATTTTCAATATTATCCCCACATTCTAAGTTTAAAAGTACTATCCAAGAACCATATCTCTCAAACTTTGCAAAGATTTATGAATAGGAGAAGAGAATTATGTTGCAAACGATAGAAAGAGATGAAGAAACAAATCGACCATAGGATTTTTTGTTCAAGGTTATTTTGGTCATTTTGAAATATTTCACTTACATCAACACTTAACTGTGTCTCCTAACGGTAGGGGGTTTCCTTGATATATTTTCACCATATAGGGTAGGGGTCCTAATTGATAAATTGAGTACCTTAGGGGACGACATTAATTTTATAGACTAATTCAAAGGGCTGAGGCTGAGAACTCCCCTAAATTAAATAAAAAACTATTACCAAAAAAATTGAATAAAAAAATTAGGAAATTTATACGTGGCATTATATAGTCTAGCTATTTTGGACATTTTTTCAAATTTTTTGATTAAGTGTCCATTTCTATTTAAAGCTACGGTATTAGGCACCACGGATACTTGTAATAATGAAAACTTCTAAGAGTGCAAACATAATAGTTTGTAAACTGAAGTGTTTAATGTTCTAAATTTTATGCTCACATCCCTTTTAAGATTTGATTACTACTCTAAAATGTCAAATCTACCCCTTTTATTCTCCTGATTCATTGATACCTTGAATTCCAAAGCAAGAAAATGCACATAGACATTATATCAAACTCTCTCTCTCTTTCTTCCAAAAAAAAATAGATTTTTTTCCTTCTGAAAACAAATCAAGATCCCATTTTTTTTGAGAATGCTATAATTTCTCCAAAAAAACATTTCAGTGATTTTCCAACTATATAAGATTAATAATACCCTAAAAGGTACATATGATATGGGAATATATATGTATATATGTATCGATGGTTTTGGTTTCGGTTCCAGTTTTGAATATGGAAATCAATCACCAAGATGATTTATATGGGAGAGATTTACCAACAAGAATTACAGTCAATCACTAGTGGTTGATTTTGAGAAGCTGGTAAAAATGAAGATACACACGATCTTGACACCCAAATGAACCATGTATAGTGAATGCATGATAAGGGTATTGAGCTGTTGATGATCAAGTCACCACATAGGGAGCTCTGAAATCTTATCCAATTTTATTTACTAGAAGATATCATTAATTTCCATGTAAAGGTACGAGAACTAGCTTTGTTCATTATTTAAGGGTTCTACCATGCACTGTGAACACAAGCTCGATAGATCACCTTAGCCACATTGATCAGTGCTGAAGAAAGAGCAGCAAGATGAAGATGATCAAAGCTTTTTCAGTTCTCCTTCTTGTGGTGGCCATGAGTACTGTTTCGTTCGCATCTTCTGAAGATGCCGCTAATTTTTTTGAAACATATCATGTCAAAATCACCAATGAGCTCCAAAATAAAGCCATGCTGAGAGTTCACTGTAAATCTGGTGATGATGATCTAGGTGAGAAGGAGATGGCATCCGGCGTGGTGTACAACTTCAATTTTAGAGTAAACTTATGGCAGACAACACTCTTCTTCTGTAATTTTTGGACGGGAGATAGACATCTCGTTTACGATGTGTTTAAAGTTTCCAGAGATGGTCAGAGATGTGATAATACTTGCTTTTGGTTTGTGAGACTTGGTGGCTTGTATGGTAGCAGCAAAGATAAGCCCTTCCCAGTATGGTATACCCCTTGGGATACAACCAAAGCTCCAAAAGTTTTGAACTAGATCCTGTTCTTGTCATTGTTCTTGTTCTTGAAGAATAATCATTCTTGTCCTAAAAATTCAGATAAATATAAATAAAACTGCAGGGTGGATATTGGTATTATTATTTTGCTCATCTTCTTGAATAATCTATTCACTTCAGTGAATCAACTACAGGTTTCCAGTTGGATACATTCAGATGGATCTACCTTCTATGCTTCATAACAATGGTAGAACTTTATTAATGGAAATTTTTCATGGTAGTCATAAACGAGTGGTTGGTTGGGTATTTATTGTCATTTATCAATATCAAGTCTGTTCTATGAAGTTGATTTTAGGGTTTGTAGGATCAACCCAAGAGTGTAAAGCACAAAGCGGCCAGCATGTTCTAGTGTCTTTTAGAACAAATTGTAGTTGTGGTTTTTCAGACGAATGGAGTTAAAAGATGGGTGAAAAAAGAATCTCTTCTCTGTTCTTTTAAAATATTATAGAAGTAACATAATTGTAGCTGAAAGGCTATGTAAATAAATCCTACCACTGAATTTATTAAATTAAATGCAAACCCTTTTTAATGGATTATTCCAATTTAATTCTACAAAATTTCATGGTAGTATTTCTACGAGTGTTCAACCAAGAAATTCATACGGTTGTTTAGTCATCACCTTTCCTATAAAAATTATTTTATTGTTTGCTAAGTGACCACACAGTTTATTTTTCCATTCATGTCTATTGGTTTCCAAACTTTTTTAATTTTCTGTTTTTAGATGAAAATGGTTTGCACTATTGATTTTTTTTAAATTTGGTAAAATTAACATCATAAATTATGTCAAAAGCCCTTGATCCACACTTTTAAAACAGCTTCTATCATTATAACATTAGTCAACGATTATTATTATCATCGCGGAGTTGCTTGATTAGTAAAGCCAACACTTCTAAGTGAAGAGGTTGTGATTCAATTCTCTATGATGTCCTTTTCTAAGGAAAAAAAACCGTTATTAGATTGGATTTGGTGTGTATTTTTGAAATATATCCAAAGTCAATCTTGCATCTTGGAACGATAAAACATAATTTGTAATCCATATGGCCACAACAACCACATAACCAGCAACAGCAAATATGGACCATAGAAGCTAATACTTGTTCCCAGAGATGCTAAAAGGTGTGATGATACTTGTTTTTGGGGGGCGACATTTGGTGTGTATACTTTT
The DNA here is from genome assembly GCF_041222555.1 of Hakea prostrata. Classification (NCBI taxonomy): domain Eukaryota; kingdom Viridiplantae; phylum Streptophyta; class Magnoliopsida; order Proteales; family Proteaceae; genus Hakea; species Hakea prostrata. The sequence goes on from NC_142608.1 coordinate 61,776,572, forward strand.
TGAAATATATCCTAAAAAGTAAATCTTTGCATTTTGGAACGATAAAATCTACTTATTTTGTGATCCATAGTATCCGTTTATTACCACAACAAAAACATAACCAGCAACAGCAAATATGGACAATAGAAATTAATTCCCAGAAAGCCAAGACCTTGCATCTGGGTATATATTTCTTAACTGTATTTCCATCCAACTCCAACTTCAAAGATGGTGACTTTGTAGCTGTCACGAGTAGTAGTCATCTTAAAATCTCTCTGATATGTGAACTATACCCCATGATTGGCTCAAATAGGTTCCTTGCTCATTCCCTAGGGTAGATAATCCCAACTATACAATCCTCATTAGTTATTTGATTTCTTTGAATATGGAAACTAATTAATCGAGATAATTTTTATGTGATTGACTAATGAGCAAAAAAAAAAAAGGAAGATACAGTGAATGGATGCATGAGAAGGTATTCAGCTGTCGATGATCAAGTCACCATTGACAGAGATCTGAAATCTTATCAAGAGATAATTCATAATAGGATTTCATTTCCATAATTCCTTGTAAAGGAGAGCCCAGTTCATTATTTAAGTGATGCTATGTCATTGAGAGCACGAGACCTATACATCACCACCTTAACCACATTATCAATCATTCAAGATGATCAAAGCCATTTCACGTCTTCTTCTTCTTCTTCTTTTGGTGGCTATGACTGTTTTGTTCGAGCCTTCTGAAGCTGGCATTCTTGGAACATATCATGTCAAAATCTTCAGTGACCTCGGGAATGATTTCTGGCTGAATGTTCACTGTAAGTCAGCTGATGATGATCTAGGTGAGCAATGGCTGCTACAGGGCGGTGAAACCCATTGGGATTTTGGATTAGACCGCCTGGGTACTACACTCTACTCCTGTGACATGTACTGGGGATACGCCAGATTTGGCCATTTTGTTGTGTTTGACGAAAGCAGGGATAAGCTCAGATGTCTCAACACTTGTTTTTGGTGGGCGAGACAAGATGGCTTATACGGTAACCACAATTTCAATGATCCAGACAACGCAGACATGATTTTCGCTTGGGACCGCTAGTTTCTTGAGTTTTCTATTACTGAATTAAGTAATCTTCTTCTTGAAGAATAAATATCCTTGTTCTGGAAAGATAAACATCAAATAATACTGCATGCAGGGAGAATATGTCATATATTTTGGTGTTGAATACAGTGTCGTGTCCATTCAAAATTTTTTTTCCTTGAATAATTTTAGATTTTATTTGGTGTATATTATTTTTCAAATATTTGTAAGTGGAATTTCCAAACAGTTTGGGGCCACAACCACTCATTTCAAAGATCTCGCAAGTTTGGATACGATGATGATTTGTTGAAAAATGATCATCTTAATGCGTTTAGACCTCAAACGTGTCTTAGAATGTTTTCTATGGTGAAAATTGGTCTTAAGCATGATAATTTCATACAAACATGTAAAAATTTCATTCGCATCTTAAGCGATGTTCAGAAACTATCACTTGTTAGTTGAGTCGGATTATCATGAAGCTATAAAATTCATTATGAAACCAAAACTTGTTAGGGACAATCCTTTAAGAGACCCTAATAGAAGATATACATTAAGGTCTTAACTTGTGAAATGTTTTGAAAATATTGCTTCCAACCCGCCTTATAATATTTTTTGTTGCAAACTAAAATTGCTGTTGTCATTTTTCCCCTTTATCCTAATTTTTTTGTGGGCATCCTTCTTAAGACTTGGGTTACCATTGTTGTCTCACTCTAAAATATCAAATTGATCATCTTTAATTTCATGTTTCTACTATTACCCTTATTCAAGACAAGAAAATGCACATAAACATCATAGCAAACTCTCTCTCTCTCTCTATCTCAGTTCCTAATAAGTCATAATAGATTCTTTCCATTTCAAAAATAAATAAAAGAGTGTTTTACTTGTGGATCTCAATCATACTAACCATTAGCCATCATTAAGTGTTTTCAAATTTGAACCCTAGAGGGACCTTTCCTTCTTCACCTGGCCGAAATTACTTTCAAAACCATTGCTGGAAACACCCCCACAAAAGGACGGAGACCATGGTTAGTGTGAGGGGGAGGGGAGGCTCACCTCAACCAAGGGCCCAATAGAGAGAAGGGAAGAGTCAGGAGGGGTGGAGTTGGAACGATCCTTGAAAGGGTGTATTTTAGAAAGAAAAAAGATTGGAACAAACAAGTGTACGATCGTCTTTATACCTTGATGATTAGCAGAGTTGCTCTCCTGCAACTGTATTTTTACCTTCTCATTCTTCTTTTTCATTTTTCCTGCTTTTTTGTTCCCGAGAGGGAGCACCCAATTGCAATCTTGCAAATCACATCACAATTTAAAAATATATGGGTTGGATAAATCAATTCGAACTTGAATTGATCTGGGCAGATTCTAATTTTGGAAAAATAATTTGTGGACTTGACTGATTTCAAGAGAGTCCAATTTGCTTATCTCAAGAAGACGTCGTATTGAGCAGAAGAGGGGCTTCAAGGATTTGATGACGCTGGTAAATATGGTGGGCCTTTTTTTTTTTTTTTTTTTTTTTTTTTTTTTTTTTTAATGGGGTGTTTTCCAACAGCGTGATTTCCAACAATGGTTCAGCAGTGGTTCCAATAGGGATAAGAAGAAGATGGATGAAAGGATTTCTCCTTCACCCACCTATAGAGTGCTGGGGTTATTTTAGCCTTATCATACGTATTAAACAACTTGAGGGGCATTTTGGTTGCTTCAAATTTGAAATTTGAAAACACTTAATGGTGACTAACAATGTTAGTTTGATTAGGATCCACACGTAATGTATTGCACTAAGAAGATCCAACATTAATTTACAGTTCACTAAGGAGACACATATGTATAAAAAGCTCTAAACAAAATAAATAAAGATCTGAACTTATTTGGTAATGATATATTTCCTCCCAAAGACTTTTCCAGTAATTTTTCAAATAAAAGATTAACAATACATATTTGACTTTACCCTTAAGGTTGGTGCCCTTTTGACATTTCGAAGATGGCTAAATCTTTTTATGTAAGACATGTAAACATGTGTACAAAGTAAGGGTGTAAAGTGATACGATTTTGATATTATATTACCTATCCAAAATCGAAATTGTATTATACCGCATGAGATCTACTATTGTGAAACCGTGTTCGTGTTGCTATGGTATGGTTTTGATACATTATGAAAATGGTATCTTAATAAACGGTATGTATACGATAAGGAATTAAATCATACAAAAAATGGTTTTACTACTAATTAGTAGATGTCTTGGTGTAAAGGGCTAAAATTTCTTGTAGCCGAGCTGTGTACTTTTATGTTCATGATCAGTAAGAAGGTTTCCCTTACTCCAAGCTCCTGGTGAGATACAATTTAACTTGGGAGGGTTACCTCCTGGTTTGAATATTACCGTTTGTAATGATATTGCTAGAAAACCATACCATAGATTGTAATCCTCTTATTTAGTTACATTTTTAATACAAGCTCCTTATTCCTCCCGACAAAAAATCCATATATATATATATATATATGGAATTTTTTTTCTTCTTCCTTTTGTTAGTATTACCATTGATGAAGATTTTTTTTTCACAAAAGTGAAAATTTTAATTTGCATATGGAAATCAATCAAGATGATTTATATGTGATTGACTAAAAATAATGAGAGTGGATCATTAGCTGGGAGTTTATTTTGAGAAGCTGATAAAAAATAAAATTTTGCACAGGATCTTGGCACCCAAATGAGCCAGCCACCTATAGTGAATGCATGAGAAAGCATTGAGCTGTTGATGATGAAGTCACCATTTACAGAACTCTCAAACCTTATCGTTCAACCAAAAGAAATTGAAATCTTATCCAACATAATTTTTTAGACAATATCATTCCATTTAAAGGAGAGCGAGCTAGCCTTAGGCCCTTAGTTCATTATTTAAGGGTGCTACGTACAATACACTAAGAGCATGAGATCCATAGATCACCACCTTAACTTCATTGATCAGGGTGGAAGCTAGAAGGAAAAACGAGATCAATCAAGATGATCATCAAAGCCTATTTTTTACTTCTCCTTGCAGTGGTGGCTATGACTCCCTTGATCCTTGTTGAGTCTGCTTCTGAAAATTTTGACATTTTCCCTAAATACCATTTTGAAGTGATCAATGAACTTGGGATCGGCATACCACTGGTAATTCACTGTCAATCTTCCGAAGATGATCTTGGTGAGCATTGGCTGAAGATGGGGGAGAGTAAGCGTTGGAGTTTTGGACTTAACTTCTGGGAGACTACACGCTTCACCTGTGATATGTATTGGGGAAATGCTAGATATGGCAATTATGATGTGTTCATAGCTCATAGAGATAAATCTAGATGTGATAATACTTGTTTTTGGCACGCGAGACAAGATGGCTTGTATGGTCACACCAAAAGAGAACCCACACCTGAGTTCTTTGCCCCTTGGGCGCACTAGTTTGTTGATGTGTTTTTAATTATATATGGAACTAGTCTCGTTCTTGTTCTTGTTGTTGAAGAATAAACATCCTAGCTTTTCTTGTTCTGTCAAGTCAGATACACATAAACAAAACAGCAGCAAGGATATTGGTGTTGATTATTGTTGATTACTCACAGGAATCAATTCCAGTTAGGATATTGTTCATCTTGAAAAACCTTATAAACATGTTGTAGTTCTGATACTGATGGTGAGACCCTTTCTTGGATTTTATTTATTATTATTTTTTTGTGTGGGGAGGGGTCACGTGACGATTTTGCTTCAGTACTGCGCATCAAATGCGCATGACGATTTAGCCCGCCGTTGGATGAAGGTAGATTTTGGAGCAGTTAAGTGAGGTTTTGTTAGTAAACCGTTCAACCGTTTTACGAACCAGTTTATGCATTTTCAAAATGGGGAGAAAAACATAAAACCAAAATGCTCTTGCGAGTTTCGTCATTCACCCTAATTTCTCTAATCGAATCTTGAAGAAGAAGACGAAATCGTCCTGCGGTTGAACGATTCTCCCCCACGAGTCGAAACCCTTGCTGCGTTTTGTAAGTTGCAATCCCTTGTTTTTCGGTTTTTTTCTTCCTTTTAGGAGTAGTTGCGGTTGTGAAAACAGATTTCTTTGAATTGATTCTCTCTATATGTGTATCCCGTAACAATCCCCTCAATCTTTGTTCTCTCACACATTTTTGTGATTCTTCAACTTTAAAGGGTAATCACTTTTTTAATCTTCTGTGAGTTTGAGTTAGACACTTATTATTCAAGAGAGAGGGAAGTTGTGGGCAGGTTCTTGGAAATGGGCATGTTAAGTTAAAATGGGTCTCTCAACTGGGTTTTTTTTCACATAAAATTGGAATCTTAATCTGCTCTTTACCGGGTATAATCAACATGTCAATTTGTAGCGACTGTGCAAAACTGAGAATGTTTTTCCGTCACCTTCCCCAACACACACACAAATAAAGAAACAGAGAGAGAGAGAGAGGGGAAATTGCAAACCAAATAGAACGAAAAGAGAAGGATTTATTTGCTTCCCCAATTATGGCCTTATTTTTGTATAGTAACTTAGTTAAATAAAATATTCTTTATTAGGATTCAACCAGTAGGAATAATCAGTTACCTTAAAAAAAAAAGATTGAAATAAAAGAGGGGGTATTAGAATTAAAATGGCAAGATTAAATAGTAATTTTAGTAAAATACTTAGTCTTTAATAAATAAAAAAAATTTAATTAAATGATCTGAATTTATTGAAGTTCAAAGAAATAAATTTACCACTCAATGGAACCAAAATACTTTGCCATGCAATAACTGTCATCCCACATACACCCAACCTTACTAGTTCGTTTATTAGGGATAAATCATAAACAACACATAGTTTAGTTGAACATGAACCATGGGAGTTAAAGAAAAATTTTCCTTATTAAGAATTGAACAATTTGATTAAAAAGGGTGTATGTGGTTCATACAAAAGAGTTAGATCATAAAATATCTGAATTTTTTTTTTTTAAATAAATTTCTTCATTCTTTATTGGGAGTTGATTAATAGGAGACATGTGCTTTGGGTTTATGATGGCAACGAATAAGGTACAATTCTATAAAAATTGTCTTTCCTAATTTGATTTTATAAATTTGAGATGCAAAAATAAAAAATAAGAAAGTTACCAATAATTTTTTTGGGGAAAAAAGAGAAATGATAAGAAATTAATATGCAAGTATGACATTTGAATAAAAGCAAAGAATATAATGGTCAAGGAAAATATTTACCACAAGGAGTTCATGCTTTTATGGTATGATGATAGTATGATATAAAATCAATCAAGATGATTTAATGTGATTGACTAAAAAGAATCATAGTGGATCATTAGCTAGTAGTTGATTTTGAGAGGCTTAATAAAAATTTACACAGGATCTTGGCACCAAATGAGCCAGCCATGTATAGTGAATGCATGAGAAAGCTATTAAGGCACAACCCCAATAGGAAAAATGGTTGAATAATTTTAATATATAGGCAGCATACATCCCATGTTGTTAGGTAACTATGAACAATAAAAGAAATATATAAAACATGGAAATACAATATGGAAATACAATGTACGTAAATGATTTAATAGAGAAACCAATCAAGCCAAATTAGGATACTGATGAAATGGAAGGATGAGATGGCATGGAAAAAATTCGAATTGAAGGAAGGATGAATGAAAAGAATTCAAATGAAAAGGAGCAAATAATATAAAAAGAATTCAAATTAGAGACAATTAGGGAAATGATAAAAAATCATCTTTATCACACCTAATACTCCCCCTCAAGTTGGAGAGTGAATGTCAAGAACTCCCAACTTACCTCTATGACTGAGAACAAATCTTTTCCAACGGCCTTGGTGAAAATGTCAACAACTTGGGCAACACTAGTGGTGGAGGTGGGTTGAATAAGATCATGACGAACCTGATCTCGAACCACATGACAATCAATCTCGATGTGCTTTGTGCACTTGTGAAAGACTGGGTTTGCAGCGCAACTTGATTGTCACAAAATAAAAGTATTGGTTGAGGGACCATGACACCAAGATCTTGGAGCAATGTAAACTAACCACATGAGTTCACAAGTGGTGACGGCCATGGCACGATATTCAGCCTCAGCAGATGAGCGGGACATAGTGGCTTGTTTTTTAGATTTCCAAGATAAATGGCTGGAATTAAGAAATACACAATATCTAGTGGTAGATTGCCAAGTCATAGGGCAACTTGCCCAATCTAAGTCATAATAAGCACGAAGAGATAACTCACTATCAGTAGATAAAAGAATCCCTTGTCTTGGAGTGCCATGGAGGTAACGTAGTAAATGACTAGCAGCATCCATATGAGGTTTACGAGGCTCATGCATGAATTGACTAAGAACATTCATAGTGTGAACAATAGATGAACGAGTAATAATGAGATAAATAAGTCAACCCAATAATCGACGGTATGGTGTTGGATTAGGTAAGGGCTCACCATTAGAAGTAGTCAACTTGAAGTGTTGTTCCATTGGAAATTGAGTCAGATTAGCACCTGTGAAACCAATATCAGTTAAGATGTCCAATGTGTATTTTTGTTGGTTGATGAAAATACCTTTCTTGGAACATGCCACCTCAAGATCAAGGAAATATTTTAGTGAACCAAGATCTTCAATCCAAAAACGTTGTTGAACAAGTGATTTTAAGTTGAAAATCATAGATGTATCAAACCCAGCAATTAAAATGTTATCAACATAAACAAGCACAAAGATGGATGAAGATTCTGTAAGTATAGAAAATAGAGAGTAATCTGCCTTAGATTGTGTATTTCCAAGATCAATAAGGGCACCAGAAAGATTGAAAAACCAATTACGGGATGTTTACTTAAGCCTATATAGTGATTTGTGCAAGCGACAAACCAATTTCTCCCCCTTTCGATGATAACCAGGCGGAAGAGTCATATATACATTTCATCAAGATTGCCATGGAGAAAGGCGTTGTTGACGTCCAATTGATGCAAGGACCATCCTTTGATAGCAGCAATGACAATAAGTGTTTTGACAATAACCAACTTGGCAACTAGGGCAAATGTCTCATGGAAATCAACCTCCTCAATTTGAGTATAACCATTTGTCACCAAACGAGCTTTATAGCATTCAGTTGACCCATCTGAATGCTGTTGGTTTTGTAAACTCATTTACAACCTACGGGTTTCTTGTGTGGGGGCAAAGGTACAAAAGACCAAGTCTTGTTAAGTTCAAGAGCTACAATGTTACTATCTATTGCCTCCTTCTAGTTAGGTGAAACAATTACCTTAGCAAAGTTGGTAGGTTCAATTGTAGCAATGAGGGCCTTGAGGTACCTGAAATGGGGTGAGGATAATCTATGATAAGATAAAAAACAATTAGCAAGAGTGAGAGTATCTGTGCAGGAAGGAGGAGCTTGGGTATCCATGGCGTAACAATGATAGTCTTTAAGATGGGGTGGCGGTTGATGAACCCGAGATGGCAGCCCATTAAGGTTCGGTTCGGGCCGGTTCGGGCTATAACGGGCCAGTGCGGTTCGGTTTTAACGGTCCGAGCTGCAAATTAACACCCCTAGTAGTCATTGAAGAGGAGGTAGAAGATGAAGAAGAAGCAAGCGTGGCGAATTAAGATGTAGAATCATGTTTGGGATGATGCCATATTAAGACACAACCTCAATAGGAAAAATGGTTGAATACTTTTATATGAGAGAACCTCAAATATATAGGTAGCATACATCTCATGTTGTTAGATAACTATGAACAATAAAAGAAAGATATAAAACATGGAAATGTTTGTATAGAAATATAATAAATGTGGCGAATTAAGATCTAGAATCGTGTTTAGGATGATATCATATTAAGACACAGCCTCAATAGGAAAAATGGTTGAATAATTTTATATGAGAGAATCTCAAATATATAGGTAGCATACATCCGATACTATTAGATAACTATGAACAATAAAAGAAAGATATAAAACATGGAATTAAGATCTAGAATCGTGTTTAGGATGATACCATATTAAGACACAACCTCAATAGGAAAAATGGTTGAATACTTTTATATGAGAGAACCTCAAGTATATAGGTAGTATACATCGCATGCTGTTAGATAACTATGAACAATAAAAGAAAGATATAAAACATGGAAATGTTTGTATGGAAATATAATAAATAGAAATGTTTGTATGGAATTACAATGTATGGAAATGATTTAAGGACCTGTTTGGTTACATGAATCCAAAGATTTCAAATCTCTGGATTCATGAATCTGAGAATTATACCCGTTTGGTTGTAAAAATCTCTAGATTCATGAAATCTAGAGATTCACCATTTTACACTAAAAACATGAATCTATAGATTTATGGGTAAAGGGTGAAATCCAGAGATTTCAAGAAAGCTATACATTTGCATATTCACAAAAATCACGTCGATCAAATAGTTTTTTATGATGAATCCACAGATTTCATTCCACAACCAAACATCTAATTTTATAAATTATAACTCCATAGATTTGAAATCTCTAGATATTTGAAATCTCCAGATTCATGTAACTAAACAGGCCCTCATAGAGAAACCAATCAAGCCAAATTGGATATTGATGAAATTGAAGGATGAGATGATATGGAAAGAATTGAAATTGAAGGAGGAATGAATGGAAGAATTTAAATGAAATGAGCAAATAATATGAAAAGAATTTAAATTAGAGACAATTAGGGAAAGGATGAAAAATCCTCCGTATCACGCCTAATAAAAGCATTGAGCTGTTGATGATTAAACTTCCATGTGAAGGAGAGCGAGCTAGCCTTAGTTTCATTATTTAAGGATGCTACGTACCATACATTGAGCATGATATCCATAGATCTCCACCTCAACTTCATTGATCAGGGTGGAAGCTAGAAGGAACAAGAAGCTCAATCAAGATGATCATCAAAGCCTACTTTTCACTTCTCCTTGTTGTGGTGGCTATGACGTCTCCGTTGATCTTTGTCGAATCTTCTTCTGAAGATTCTATTTTTAACCCTATGTACCATTTTGAAATGATCAATGAACTTGGAAATGGCATACCGCTGCGTATTCACTGTCAATCCAAAGACGATGATCTTGGTGAGCATTGGCTGAATATGGGCGAGAGCAAACGTTGGACTTTTGGAGTTAACGTCTGGCACACTACACTCTTCTACTGTAATATGTACTGGGGAAATGGTAGGCATGGCAGTTATAATGTGTTTGAAGGTGATAGAGATATACAGAGATGTGATAATACTTGTTTCTGGCACGCGAGACAAGATGGCTTGTACGGTCACACTAAAGATTCTCCCAAACCAGTGTTGGTTTATCGTTGGCCCCGCTAGTTTCTCCATGGGTTTTTAATTATATATTGAATTACTCTTGTTCTTGTTTTCGTTCTTTGTTGAAGAATAATAAACATCCTAACTTGGTCTAGAAATTCAGATACAAAATAAAACTGCAGGGAGGATATTGGTGTTGATTATTGTTGACTATTCATAGGAATCAATTCCAACTAGATGGTGAAATCCCTCTCTAGGGTTTGTTCTGAAAAGTTAATGTTCACATAAATGAAACTGCAGGAAGGATACTGGTGCATGCATGTTGATTATTCCCTCTATTGGAGTTATAGTGATGGTGAAACACAGATCTTGGTCATTGAATCAATTCCCTCTGTTGGAGTTCTAGTGATGGTGAAACACAGTTCTTGGCCATTTAAAAAAAAAACTGTTATATTACTTAAGATGATATATGTCCTCATATGGCAATAATCTAACATGATATATTCAAATAAATTCATGCATTAACACTTGAAAAATATTTATGTAAAATAATCTACTTTAGGTCCTTAGGGTTAGTGGTTATTCAATTATTTCAAACTCAACTTCTATGTTATTTTACTTAAATCCAACTGATAAAATATAATTCTCAGAGTTATGCTTTTCGAAACTGCATTTTCCAGAATTACAAAAGCAAATGCAATATAAAAGTTTAGTTTATTATGGGTTTTGGGTAAGAAAAAACTTTCTTATTACTGAAGCTGCTTGAATGATCATGTGATCATAAGACCTGAAAGATAAGGATAAAAGCATCATAACTCGAAGATGTTAAAAAAAACATTTATCTCTACCTATTTCTTTCTTAGATTCTTTAAACAACTTCCATCTCATTTGAAAACTATTACATAAATACACACATATTTTTCATTCCATGATTTGTTCGAGACACAATTACCAAATAAAATTTTAAGTTTGATAAAAAGTGCTTTTAACATTGATTTCTTCTAATAGAAACAAGCCTTGGCGCAACAGTTGATGGATCAAAGCATCAAAACAGTCTCTCAACAATTTTTGTTGGGATAAAACTGCATAGCAAAATTGTCCTCGAAATTCTACTTGTGCGATTTAATTACTTGACCCCTCGTTTCCATGTTTATACATCATACCTAGAACTCTCAATCTGAATTTGGCCAGCAAAGTCCTCTATAGAAAAACCTAACGGGCTACATCAGCATTTTAAGACATACAAAAGAGCAAAAGGATTGAAATAATTTTCAAATTTAATTTAGGTACAGAATGCAATGCAGTTCACTGATTGGTAAGAAATCTGAGATACAATATACGAGAGAGAGACTTCAAGCATGGGACAGTTCTTGGGAATGTTGCAAGCGACAATTACAGTGAGACCAATCTTTAAAACTGAAGAGATTGGTCTTATCTTTTCAAGGATTAGATATATATAAATTTTATTTTTTTCTTCCTTCTCCTTTTGAGTATTACCATTGACGACGAAGATTTCTTTTTCACAAGGTGATTTATATGTGATTGACTAAAAAGAATTTGAATGGATCATTAGGTAGCGCGGTTGATTTTGAGAAGCTCATAAAAATAAAGATTTACACAGGATCTTGGCACCAAGTTAATGAGCCTCGCCGTGTACAGTGAATACATGAAAAAGCATTGAGCTGTTGACGATCAAAGTTACCATTTACAGAGCCCTCAAACTTTATCTAAGTTTTAACGAAAAACAATGAAATCTTTGTTAGCTAATAATATCCATGTAAAGGAGACCAAGCTAGCCTTAGCTCATTATTTAAGGGGCTGCTACGTACTATACATTGAGAGTATAAGTTTCATAGCTCACCACTTTAACCTTATTGATCAGGGTGGAAAAGCTAGAAGGAACAACAAGATCTATCAAGATGATCATCAAAGCCTACTTTTCACTTCTTCTTGTTGCAGTGGTTATGGCTCCATGATCCTTGCAGAGTCTCCAACTGAAAACTTTGAACTTTTCACTAAATACCATTTTGAAGTGATCAATGAACTTGGGGTTGGCATACCACTGAATATTCACTGTAAATCCAAAGATGATGATCTTGGTGAGCAGCGGCTGAATATGGGGGAGGGTAAGCGTTGGAGTTTTGGAATTAACTTCTCAAATACTACACTCTTCTACTGTGATATGTTCTGGGAAACACTAAATATGGTCATTTTGTTGTGTTCGAAGCACATAGAGATACTTTTAGATGCAGTAATACCTGCTTTTGGCACACCAGACAAGATGGCTTGTATGGTCACACTAAACAACAATCCACACCAGTGTTCTTTTTCCCTTGGGAAAACTAGCTAGTTTTTTTATGGGTTTTGAATTATATAGTGAACTAGTCTACTTGTTATGGAAGAATAAACATCCTTGCTGCTCATGAAAATTCAAATACCCATAAATAAAACTGCAGGGAGGATATTGGTGTTGATTATTGTTGACTATTCATAAAAATCAATTCCAATTAGAAATATTGTTCATCTTCACAAACAAGTTCTCTAACCAAGATCAGTAAATGGATAACCAAAATTTGTCTCCAAAATTGCATTTGTATTCCTTTAAGGGTGTCCGTATCTAAAATTTTCTTACCATAAAATATTTGTATCCGTTCGCTAATCAAACGGATTATGATTCAAATAATTTTTTAAAGGATAGGATAATTACCTAATAAAAATTTATTTAGATAGAGTAAAGTATTCAATATTTTTTTCTCTTTAAAGGATAATGATCCGATTCGGAAACTAGTAGTCGGTAGCCGAATAATTGGCGATTAGAGCAATGTATTAAACATTTTTCTCTAAAAATGGCTGATAATTGGATTATGAAACCAGTAATTGGAAATAATAATAAAAAATGACAATCACCAATGAATAATTGGATAATTTATCTGATCGGATTATTGTCGGATATCCAATAAAGTTCCGGATTCAAATTTGAAAGTCTTTTCTAGATTTCTGCTAGATTCGGATTCGGATATTGGTGTATCTGAGCTGAATCCGATCCATTTATAGGTCTAGGTGAGACCCGTTTCTTGGTTTTTTTTTTTTGGGGGTGTTGGGGGAGGGGGTGTCATCATGGTGAACTCAGAGGATATAATGTGATTGGGTGTGACCAGGAGGGAATGCCATATTCATAATTGTGAGCAGGCTTAAGAGTAATAACATCCTATACAAGCAGGGGGGAAATCATTTCTTGTACACATCTCTCTGTTGTGCATAACAGTGCAATACCATAGTTTGACAAATGTCATATTCTTAATAAATGATTCATATTATAAGGTTGGGTTATAAGTGAAATAGACCCATTTAATGACTCATTTAGTCAAAACCCACCCATTTCTAAGACCCAATTCTAAAAATTGAAAACCCAACATGAAATTTCCCATCGTTTTCCCCCTCAATCCCTTTCCTCCATCTCCCTTACCTGAAGCTAAGAAACACTACCAGGAACTACTACAAGTTGAAGACGGAGTCTTTAGAGATTTTTTTGTGCTACTTCTTGTGTTTATAAGGCGATTTTTCTACTTCTACAATACAAGTGTGTTTTGACTTAAACGGATCATAAAAATGGGTGCTTTCACTTAAAACCTAGCTTTCTAATCTGAACCATTTATTAAGAATATGACATGTGTCAAACTCTGTGCTGGACTGCTGCACACAACAAAGATTCATACTTCTCAGTGGAGAGGTCATGGGTTCGACCCTTGCTGATGGCATTAAATTTCCAGTATTAAAAAAAGCACCAATATAAAAATTATAAAAAAAAAATTAAAATTAAAAAAAAAAAAAAAAAAAGTTCGCTCGCTAGATTGGGTTAAACAAATTTAGGTTTGGTCCAACTTTGAAACACGATTCAAATTATTAAAGATATTTTACCCTATTCCCTCATACGCTCTAGATTTGGTTCTAGAGATCCGTGACTTGGCTACTCAAGCGTTGCACATTTGAGCATATTGTTCATGAAGTTAGAGCCTGTAAGCTTATCTGAATCAATTCAGGGATTTGAAAACATTCTTAGATTCATAAAATTTAGGGATTTAACTTTTTTGCTTAAAAACGTGAATTTGGAATGGGGTGAAACCAATGGGTTCCATCCTAAATATAAATGGATGGAATTTGCGGATTCATGTGGAGTAATCCGTCAAAAATATACGAACTTCGATAGATTTGAGGCAAACCAAACAGTTAACTTTTTGGACCATGAATCCATAGATTTGAAATCTCATTTCATTTCGTATCCCTAGATTCATGTAACCAAACAGGCCCTTAATTCGTGCACAAACTTCTTGCTAGCTGGTTTTTCTCAATTCACCCAAGAAATCCACATTCTTCCTCTCCACCTCCTAGTGGCCCTCTCCGATCTGATATAGAGTGATGCCAATGAGAAGAAATAATATGTATTGTAATTAATCTATTTTTCTGATTATCTAAAAGACCCCTTCCAACAAAAAAAAGGAAGATAAACAACAACAACGTACATCTCTCTCCACTTGTTTCTCTCTTAGATTCGTTAACTAGATTGCATTTCATTTGAAACATATGCATAACTACTAATAACTATTCATTTATCAAACATATTTTTCATTTCATGATTTATTTTGGACAATGATTATCAAATAAAATTTTATTTATGAAAAAAGAATTTGATTTCTCTTAATAGCACAAAATTTTAAGTGAAAATTGATACCAAAAGGAGCCTTAGTATATTAAGCTGTAATTATTTGACCCCTTGTTTCAAATTTCACACGCCTCTAATGGCTGCAACCACAAGGGTAAGTAGAAAACTGTTATCACCTTGATCTTGCTCATGGTTCTCTACTGTTGTGATTAAGCTGATCTATCTCAAGCTCCTTGTATTCCAATCGCATATAATGGCTAAGACTTATTTTCAGGAAATGTACTCTTTAGTGATAGTCTCATCATAACACTTCATACAATCATGCATATCTCATTTCCGATTGCATATTTCTTTTAGTTATGAATATGATACTATACATTCATTCTTTATTCAAGTAGGATTAGGAAACTCTATCCCTGTGATTATATGTTTCATCTATGTAATACTTGTATCAAACTTTGAGAAACTCTTCAATTGAAAAAAGATCAACGTCTTATAGTATAAGGTCGAGAGTTTGAATCCCGTTGGAACTAAAAGTGATATCTACCTTATATTTAAATTATATGTTACACTTTTCCAAATCCAACTCCAAAATCTTTTCCTCTTTAATACCCCTTCCCCTTACACCCTTTAACATCTATTACATTACAATCTCTCCTTATACCAACCACTTTTCACTTCTTTTTTTAAGTTTTTTTCATATGGGTCCCTTAGTGGATCATAATCTAATGTTGGGTTTTCTTGGTATAATATATTATGTGTGAATCACATCCAAACTAACATCTTTAGTTGCCGTTTAATGTATTCATCGTTAGTCCTCCTTCACCTTATATTGGATTTGGACTTCTAATGATGGTGAAACTCAGTTCTTGGCCATTTAAAGAAAAACTTCATATTACTTTAGGGCGGGCATGACAGAGATTTCAAATCTCGGACAGATCGGATATCCCGTTGGTTGTAAATCTCGATTCGAATCTGGATTCCGTTTTGGGGTGACGGTGGGGGGGAACCGGTTTCAAAGCTTACATTGCTCCAACTGTCGATCAATAAATTTGGTGATTCCTTCTTCCCACCAACCTTATTTTATAATTATAACTCCTAGTTGGTCTGTTGATCTCGTGATCTCCGCTCTGTCCCGGCCCTTAAATGTTATATATCCTCATATAACAATAATCTAACATGATATTTACCCCCAAAAAAATCCACTTTAGGCCTTCAGGGTTAGTTTTTGGGTTCTAACTCAGTATATGCTCAACTTATATTGTTGTTATCTAAACCTAATTGACACAGAACTAGGTAAGCACAAGAAACAAAATAATAGATTGGCATATATCATGAATTAAACAAAATAAACCCTAGCGGATTAATAATTGAGGCAGAAATTAAACGTTTCAAAAAATGTCACAAAGATCACATGTTCAAGTAAAGCTTATTTCGTTGATTCTCTAAACTGGGTTTTTTTCACTTAAAATTAGAATCTTAATCTCAGCTCTTTATTGGGTATAATCGACGTGTCAATTTGTAGCTATGCACTGCTGTGCACAGCTGAGAATGTTCTTCCTCACCCTCCCCAGTACACACACACAAATAAAGAAACACAGAGAAAGAGAGAGTGAGAAAGGCAGATCAAATAAAATGAAAAGAGAAGGATTTCTTTGCTTCCCCATTTATGGCCTTATTTTTGTATAGTAACTTAGTTAAATAAAATATTCTTTATTAGGATTCAACCAGTACGAATAATCAATTACCCAAAAAAAAAAAAAAGATTGAAATAAAAGAGGGGGTACTAGAATTAAAATGGCAAGATTAAATAGCTATTTTAGTAAAATATTTAGTTTTTAATCAAAAAAATTAATTAAATGATTAGACTTTATTAAATTTTAAAGAAATAAATTTACCACTCAATGGAACAACATCCAACCTTACTGGTTCTTTTATTAGAGATAAAACATAAATAATCCATAGTTTAGTTTAACATGAACCATGGGAAATAAGCAAAATTTTCCTTGTTAGGAATTGAACAATTGGATTAAAAAGGGTGTATGCAGTTCATCCAAAAGAGTAGATCATAAAAAAAATCTAATTTTTTTAATCCAATTGTTTAATTCTTTATTAGGAATTGATTAATAGGAAACATGTTTCTTGGGTTTATGATGGCAACGATACAAGGTACGATTCTATAAAAATTGTCTTTCCTAATTTGATTTTATAAATTTGAGATGCGAAAGATTAAAAAATAAGAAAGTTACCCATAATTTTTAGGGTAAAAAAATGACAAGAAATTAATACACAAGTATGACATTTGAATAAAGGCAAACCATAAAATGGTCAAGAAAAATATTTACCACAAGGATGAGTTCATGCTTTTATAGTATGATGATAGTATTGATATGTACATAAAATCAATCAAGATGATTTAATGTGATTGACTAAAAAAAATCACAGTGGATCATTAGCTAGCAGTTGATTTTGAGAGGCTTAATAAAAATTTACACAGGATCTTGGAACCAATGAGCCAGCCATGTATGGTGAATGCATGAGAAAGCATTGAGCTGTTGATGATTAAACTTAGTTAATTAGAAAATATCACTTCCATGAGAAGGAGAGCGAGCTACCCTTATTTCATTATTTAAGGGTGCTGCATACCATACATTGTGAGCATGAGATCCACAGATCTCCACCTTTAGGTCCTTAACCTCATTGATCAGGGTGGAAGCTAGAAGGAACAACAAGATCAATCAAAGATGATCATCAAAGCCTACTTTTCACTTCTCTTTGTTGCAGTGGCTATGACTCCATTGATCTTTGTCGAATCTTCTTCTGAAGATTTCACTATAAACCCTATATACCATTTTGAAGTGATCAATGCACTTGGGAATGGCATACCGCTGCGTATTCACTGTAAATCCAAAGACGATGATCTTGGTGAGCATTCCCTGAATATGGGCGAAAGCAAACGTTGGAGTTTTGGAGTTAACGTCTGGAACACAACACTCTTCTACTGTGATATGTATTGGGGAGATGCTAGATCTGGTCATTTTGATGTGTTCGAAGCATACAGAGATAAAGATAGATGCACTAATACCTGCTTTTGGCATGCGAGACAAGATGGCTTGTATAGTCACACAAAAAGGGAGCCTGCACAAGTGTTCTATTATCCTTGGGCACGCTAGTTTCTTGATTGGTTTTTAATTATATATTGAACTAGTCTTCTTGTTGCATGTTTTTGTTCTTGTTGAAGAATAAACATCCTTGCTTGTTCTAGAAATTCAGATACAAAATAAAACTGCAGGGAGGATGTTGGTGTTGATTATTGTTGACTATTCATAGGAATCAATTCCAGCTAGATGGTGAAATTTCTCTTTAGGGTTTGTTCTGAAAATTAAGATACACAGAAATGAAACTGCAGGAAGGATACTGGTGCATGTTGATCATTGTTGAGTATTCATAGGAATCAATTTCCTCTATTGGAGTTCTGGTGATGGTGAAACACAGTTCTTGGCCATTTAAAAACAAAAATGTTATATTACTTAAGATGGTATGTCGTCATATGGCAATAATCTAACATAATATATTTCCTCATAAGATAAGATTCATGAGATATACTCAAATAAATCCATGCATTAACACTTGAAAAATATTTATTTTATAATAATCTATTTTAGGTCCTTAAGGTTAGTTGGTTATTCAATTATTTCAAACTCAACTTCTATATTATTTTTACGTAAATCCAACTGATAAAATATAATTATTATCAGATTCATGCTTTTGGAAACCGCATTCCTCAAAATTACAAAAGCAAATGCAATATAAAGTTTAGTTTCAATATAAGTTTTGGGTAAAAAAAATCATCCTTGTTATTAAAGCAGCCTGAATGAGTATGTGATCATATGACCTGAAAGATAAGAATAAAAGCATCATAACTCTAAGATGTTAGAAAAAAACATCTATCTCATTTGAAAAATATTACTTAACATACATATTTTTCATTGCATGATTTGTTCAAGATATCAATTATTAAATAAAATTTCAATTTTGATAAAAAGTACTTTTAACATTGATTTCTTTTAACAGAGGACAAGCTCTGGGGAAAAAAAAATCCTTTGTTGTGCACAACAGTGCACATATATGCCAAATTATTGGCTGAGATTTAAAGCTTGATTTTAAATTTAAAATAGCCTTATAGTTTTTTGTTTTCTCAGCCAATAATTTGGCATATATGTGCACCGCTATACACAGCAGATGATGTTTTCCCCAAGCCTTGACTTAATGGTTGGTGAATTATAGTTATAGCTCGAAGATCAAAGCATCGAAATAGCCTCCCAACAAAAATTATTAGAATAAAACTGCATAAGAAAATTATCCTCTGAATTCTGCTTGTGGATATAATTACTTAAACCCCTCATTTCCATATTTATGCATCATACCTAGAACCATTACCACTTCTCAGTTTGAATTGGCCAGCAAAGGCCCCCTAAAGCAACACTAACAAGCTACATCAGCATTTAGGACAGATAAAAAAGAGCTAAAAGCCTAAAAGATTGAAATAATTTCAAATTTAATTGAAGTATGGAACGCAAAGCAGTTCAGTGGATGGACAGAACTCTGAGATATACATATACGAGAGAGACCTCAATCATGGGGACTGTTCTTGGGAATGTTGCAAGCGACAATTACAGTGAGACCAGTCTTTAAAACTGAAGAGATTTCAAGGATAGATATATATAGAAATTTTTTTTCTTCCTTCTCCTTTTGAGTATTACCATTGACGAAGATTTCTTTTTCACATAAATGAAAATTTTAATTTGAATATGGAAATCAATCAAGGTGATTTATATGTGATGGACTAAAAAGAGTCAGAATGGATCATTAGCTATGATTTTGAGAAGCTCATAAAAATAAAGATTTACACAGGATCTTGGCACCCAAGTTAATGAGCCAGCCGTGTACAGTGAATACATGAAAAAGCATTGAGCTGTTGACAATCAAGTTACCATTTACAGAGCCCTCAAACTTTATGTAAAGGAGACCAAACTAGCCTTAGCTCATTATTTAAGGGACTGCTACGTACTTTACATTTAGAGTATAAGTTCCATAGATCACCACTTTAACCTTATTTATCAGGGTGGAAAAGCTAGAAGGAACAACAAGATCTATCAAGATGATCATCAAAGCCTACTTTTCACTTCTTGTTGTTGCAGTGGCTATGGCTCCCATGATCCTTGCAGAGTCTCCAACTGAAAAGTTTGAACCTTTCACTCAATACCATTTTGAAGTGATCAACGAACTTGGGGTTGGCATACCGCTGACTATTCACTGTAAATCCAAAGATGATGATCTTGGTGAGCAGCGGCTGAATATGGGGGAGAGTAAGCGTTGGAGTTTTGGAATTAACTTCTCAAATACTACACTCTTCTACTGTGATATGTTCTGGGGAAACACTAAATATGGCCATTTTGTTGTGTTCGAAGCACATAGAGATACTTATAGATGCAGTAATACCTGCTTTTGGCACGCTAGACAAGATGGCTTGTATGGTCACACCAAACAACAATCCACACCAGTGTTCTTTTTCCCTTGGGAAATCTAGCTAGTTTTTTTTATGGGTTTTTAATTTTATAGTGAACTAGTCTACTTGTTATGGAAGAATAAAAACCCTTGCTGCTCATGAAAATTCAAATACCCATAAATAAAACTGCAGGGAGGATATTGGTGTTGATTATTGTTGACTATTCATAAAATATTGTTCATCTTCACAAACGAGTTTTCAAACCAAGATCAGTAAATGGATAACCAAAATTTGTCTCCAAATTGCATTTGTATTCCTTTAAGAGTGTCCATATATAAAAAAAATTTCTTACCATAAAATATTTGTATCCGTTCGCTAAGCAACCGGATTCTAATTCAAATAATTTTTTAACGGATAGGATAATATCCTAATAAAAATTTATCTACATAGAGTAAAGTATTCAATATTTTTTTATCTTTAAAGGATAATGATCCGATTCGAAACTAGTAGTCCGTAACCGAATAATTGGCGGTTAGAGTAATGTATTAAACATTTTTCTCTAAAAATGGCTGATAATCGGCTTATGAAACCAGTAATAGGTAATCAGAAATAATAATAAAAAATGACAATCACCAATCAATAATCGGATAATTTATCTGATCGGATTATTGTAAGATATCCGATAAAGTTCCAGATTCAAATTTGAAAGCCTTTTGGATAATTTATCTGATCGGATTATTGTCAGATAGCCGATAAAGTTCCAGATTCAAATTTGAAAGCCTTTTCTAAATTTATGCTAGATTCGGGTTCGGATATTGGTGTATCTAAGCCGAATCCGATCCATTTATAGGTCTAGGTGAGACCCCTTTCTTGGTTTTTTTTTTTTTGGTGGGGGGTGGGGGGGGGGGGTGTCATCATGGTGAACTCAAAGGATACAATGCGATTGGGTGTGACCAAGAGGGAATGCCATATTCACAAATGTGGGTAGGCTTAAGAGTAATAACATCCTTCACAAGCAGGGGGAAATCATTTGTTGTACACATCTCTCTGTTGTGCATATCAGTGCAACACCACATTTTGACAAATGTCATATTCTTAATAAATGGCTCATATTATAAGGTTGGGTTATAAGTGAAAGAGACCCATTTAATGACCCATTTTAGCCAAAATCCACCCATTTATAAGACCCAGTTCTAAAAATTGAAAACCCAACATGAAATTCCCCATCGTTTTCCCCCTCAATCCCTTTCCTCTATCTTTCGTTATCTCGCTCCATCTCCCTTTCCTGAAGCTAAGAAACGCTACCAGGAACAACTACAGGTTGAAGATGGAGTCTTTAGAGATTCGTTTGTGCTATTTCCTGTGTTTATAAGGCGATTTTTCTACTTCTACAATACAAGTGTGTTTTGGCTTAAACGGATCATAAAAATGGGTGCTTTCACTTAAAACCTAGCCTTCTAATCTGAACCATTTATTAAGAATATGACATGTGTCAAACTCTAGTAGTGCAGTGCTATGCACAGCAAAGATCCACACTTCTCAGTGGAGAGGTCATGGGTTTGACCCTTGCTGACGGCATTAAATTTCCAATATTAAAAAAAGCACCAGTATAAAAATTAAAATAAAAATATATAAATATATAAAAAAAAGCTCGCTCGCTGGATGGGGATAAACAAATTTAGGTTTGGTCCAACTTTGAAACGCGATTCAAACGATTAAAGATATTTTACACTATTCCCTTGTACGCCCTAGATTTGGTTCTAGAGATCCATGACTTGGCTACTCGGTTCAGGCGTTGCACATTTGAGCATATTGTTCATGAAGTTTGGGCCTGTAAGCTTATCTGAATCAATTCAAGGATTTGAAAACATTCTTAGATTCATAAAATTGAGGGATTTCACTTTTTTGCTTAAAAACATGAATTAAGTCATTTTTAGAATACGGTGAAACCAATGGATTCCATCCTAAATATAAATGAATGGAATTTGCGGATTCATGCGGAATAATCCGACAAAAATATACGAACTTCGATAGATTTGAGGCAAACCAAACAATTAACTTTTTGACCATGAATCCATAGATTTGAAATCTCATTTCATTTCATATCCCTAGATTCATGTAACCAAATAGGCCCTTAATTCGTGCACAAACTTCTTGCTAGCTGGTTTTTCTCAATTCACCCAAGAAATCCACATTCTTCCTCTTTGCCTCCTAGTGGCCCTCTCCGATCTGATATAGAGTGATGCCAATGAGAAGAAATAATATGTATTGTAATTAATCTATTTCTCTGATTATCTAAGAGACCCCTCCAAAAAAAAAGAAGATAAACAACAACAACGTACATCTCTCTCCACTTGTTTCTATCTTAGATTTGATAACTAGATTGCATTTCATTTGAAACATATGCATAACTACCAATAACTATTCATTCATCAAACATATTTTTTATTTCATGATTTATTATGGACAATGATTATCAAATAAAATTTTATTTCTGATAAAAAAATATTTGATTTCTTTTAATTGCGCAAAATTTTGAATGAAAATTGATACCAAAAGGAGCTGTAGTATATTAAGCTTTAATTATTTGACCCCTTATTTCAAATTTCACACGCCTCTAATGGCTGCTACCACAAGGGTAAGTAGAAAACTGTTATCACCTTGATCTTGCTCATGGTTCTCTACTGTTGTGATTAAGCTGATCTATCTCAGGCTCCTTGTATTCCAATTGCATATAATGGCTAAGACTTATTTTCAGGAAATGTACTCTTTAGTGATAGTCTTATCATAACACATCATACAATCATGCATATCTCATTTCCGATTGCATATTTCTTTTAGTTATGATACTATACATTCATTCTTTATTCAAGTAGGATTAAGAAACTCTATCCCTATGATTATATATTTCATTTGTTGGGATTTAATATTTATTAATTTAAATTTATGCCCAAAGGTAAAATTGGAAAATCACTTTAGGCAGTTACAAAATATAGGGTTATATATTTGTAACCACCGCAGCACTTGAGTGTGAACAATTCGTGCGCGGCTCCTTTACTCTCTCTCTCTCTCTCTCTCTCTCTCTCTCTCTCCCTCTAAGAAAACGCAAGAAGGGTCTTCTTTGTATAGATTTTCCTTCTCCTTGCTTTAGATCTTTATACCATCCTTCTACGGCATTTGGGTTGTGGAATTTATTCTCCCTTTCCTAGAGATTGTGTAATCAAACCGGTAGAGCTTTGGTGAAGGAACAAGGACATGGATCCAAATTAATTCCGCTACAGATATTTTATATTTAGGAAAGCGAATTCAAGTAAGGATCTTTCTCCTTCAACCATGTAAGTGATTTTCATGGAATATAACCTACATCATCTATGTAATAATTGTATAAAACTTTAAGAAACTGTTCAATTGAAAAAAGATTAACGTCTCATAGTATAAGGTCGAGATCTGAATTCCGTTGGAACTCAAAGTGATATCTACCTTATATTTAAATTATATGTAACAGTTTCCCAACTCCAAAATCTTTTCCTCTTTAATACCCCTTCCCCTACCTATCCCATTCCAAAAAGATTATTTAATATATCACAAATTATATATACACCTAGGTTACAAACTATTGCATTTATGCCCTTTAAAATATATTATAATACAATATCTCCTTATACTAACCATTTTTAACTCTTTTTTATAGTTTTTTACTTGTGAGTCCCTTAGTGGACCATAATCTAATGTTGGGTCTCCTTAGCATATTATATTATGTGTGAGTCACATCCAAACTAACATCATTAATTGCCATTTAATGTATTCATCGTTAGTCCCCTCTTTCATCTTGAAATCTCTCCCAAAACCTATATTGGATTTGGACTTCTAATGATGGTGAAACTCAGTTCTTGGCCATTTAAAGAAAAACTTCATATTACTTTAAATGGTATATATCCTCATATAACAATAATTTAACATGATTTATCCCAAAAAAAAAAAAAATCCACTTTAAGCCTTTAGGGTCTGTAGTTCTTGGGTTATTTCAAACTCAATTCATACTCAACTTATATTGTTGTTATCTAAACCCAATTAACACAGAACTAGGTAAGCACAAGAAACAAAATAATAGATTTGTGTATATCATGAATTATTTAAAAAAGAAACACAAAAATCAAATTGAAATTGCAAAGCAATAACCCTAGCGGATCAATAATTGAGGCAGAAATTAAACGTTTCAAAAAAGATCACAAAGATCACATACTCAAGTAATGCTTAGTTCGTTGACTCTCCAAAGCAACAATAGAGATTTTAGTAACTTGAAAACAAATTAATAAAACAAAGATTAAGAAAATTGAGAAGGAACCAAATGGAGAGCGGACACTCAAACACAATCAATTCATACAGTCACCCTTAGGAAAAATATCTTCTGTTGTGCACAATAGTGCACCACTATAGGCTGACCCATAGATTATACTCAATTTTAAGTAGGAAAAAAAAAACCCACATTTTAATCTTGGCACCAAATGAGCCAGCCATGTATAGTAAATGCATGAGAAAGCATTGAGCTATTGATGATTAAGCTTAATTAATTAGAAAATATCACTTCCATGCATAAAAATAAAAAAAATTCGAGGAAAACTCAAGTTTTGACCATGTGAAAATGGGAAACCTAGGTGGGAAACTAGAAAATTTTGAAGAAACTTAAGAGTTTTTCTTGCAAGTTTCGACAGGTTTTAGGGAGTATTTTAGAGTGGAACTCTACATTTAAGCTAATTAGAATATAAAGAACACATTAGCTGTATTTTGCTAAAAAAATTATTGGAGATATCATTCAATGTACGTAACATCAATGTAGAGTTGTCCAAGAAGTACACTATAAACTTAACTACTTAAGTACATAACATTCAACATATAATTTCTAACTTCAAAACATCAAATATAAAGTAACTAACAATAAAATGAATGTACAACTTAGTGCCAAGAATGAGTCCATTCTGTGAACTGAGTAGTACTATGCATGTAACATCCTCTCCTCCAACCAATGAAAATAGACATCCCATGACATTTTATCCCTATGGTTATCAAGGTAACTAACAATTGTAACTTTATAAATATGGTAATCGAAATGCCTAGATAAGCAGTCTGAGTGAATATGCAGTTTGGAAAGGGAAGTCCTAATGGGGGGTATTTTTCGTGGTATTTGGGGAAACATGAAAGAAAAACAAATTTGGGAAAGCTACAAAACTTGCAGGAAAAAGTCTCAGATTTCTACGAAATTTTCCAAGTTTTCACGAAATTTCCCAGGTTTTCACGAATTTGGGAATTTTTTTTTTCTCATGAACCAACTGGTCCAACTAGGTTGAACCAAGTTTCGAGGTTTCAACAAGTTTCGATTAAATTTCGACTGTTTCGATCGAAACTTAGGATATGTTTTGGTACTCTAATTTTTCGTTTCGAGATTCCCCAAATGGAAAATTTCGGTGAAAATTTCGCAAGTTTAGATGGAATTTTGTTCTCTGTGTTCCATGTGAAACAGAGCAAGCTAGCCTTAGTTCATTATTTAAGGGTGCTACGTACCATACATTGTGAGCATGAGATCCATAGATCTCCACCTTAACTTCATTGATCAGGGTGGAAGCTAGAAGGAACATAAAGATCAATCAAGATGATCATCAAAGCCTACTATTCACTTCTCCTCATTGTGGTGGCTATGACTCCCTTGATCGATATTTGTCGAATCTTCTTCCGAAGATTTTACTTTAAACCCTACATACCATTTTGAAGTGATCAATGAACTTGGGAATGGCATGCTGCTGGGTATTCACTGTAAATCCAAAGACGATGATCTTGGTGAGCATTGGCTGAATATGGGCGAAAGCAAACGTTGGAATTTTGGAGTTAACGTCTGGCACACTACACTCTTCTACTGTGATATGTACTGGGGAGATGCTAGATATGGCCATTTTGTTGTGTTCAAAGCATATAGAGATGAAGGTAGATGCACTAATACCTGCTTTTGGCACTCGAGACAAGATGGCTTGTACAGTCACACAAAAAAGAAGCCCACACCAGTGTTCTATTATCCTTGGGCACGCTAGTTTCTTGATGGGTTTTTAATTATATATTGGACTAGTCTTGTTCTAGCTTTTTTTCTTGTTGAAGAATAAACATCCTACCTTGTTCTAGAAATTCAAATACAAAATAAAACTGCAGGGAGGATATTGGTGTTGATTATTGTTGACTATTCATAGGAATCAATTCCAGCTAGATGGTGAAATCCCTCTCTAGGGTTTGTTCTGAAAAGTTAATGTTCACATAAATGAAACTGCAGGAAGGATACTGGTGCATGCATGTTGATTATTCCCTCTATTGGAGTTATAGTGATGGTGAAACACAGCTCTTGGCCATTGAACCAATTCCCTCTGTTGGAGTTCTAGTGATGGTGAAACACAGATCTTGGTCATTGAATCAATTCCCTCTGTTGGAGTTCTAGTGATGGTGAAACACAGTTCTTGGCCATTTAAAAAAAAAAACTGTTATATTACTTAAGATGATATATGTCCTCATATGACAATATATATCTAGCATGATATATTTCCTCATAAGATAAGATTCATGAGATATACTAAAATAAATCCATGTATTATCACTTAAAAAATATTTGTTTAATAATAATCTACTTTAGGTCCTTAGGGTTAGTGGTTATTCAAATTATTTCAAACTTAACTTTTATGTTACTTTTACTTAAACCCAGCTGATAAAATATAATTCTCAGAGCGAGTCATGCTTTTGGAAACCGCATTCTTTAAAATTACAAAACCAAATGCAATATAAAATGTTAGTTTATTATGGGTAAATAATTATTATTATTAAAGTGTGATCATATGAGCTGAAGGATAAGATAAAAGCATCATAACAGTCCCTTTTTAATCTATTTTTTTAAAAAATCTCAAAATAAGAAAAAACTATGAAAATAACCCCTTCCTTCCCCCCCCCCTCCTCGGGCCCCCCCACAGGGCTTCATCGTTACCTGATTTTTTTTTTTTTGGGTTTTTTTTTTTTTTTTTTTTTTTTTTTTTTTTTTTTTTTTTTGTTTTGGAGAAAAAAAAAAAAAAAAAAGAAAAAAATAAAAAAAAAAAAAAAATTTTTTTTGTGTTTTTTTTTATTTATAATAAAAAAAAAAAAAAAAAAAAAAAAAAAAACCCACCCCAACAACACAACAAAAGGGGGGGGGGGAGAAAAGAAAAAAAAAAGAAAAGGGGAAATAAAAAAAAAAAAAAAAAAAAAAAAGGGGAAAAAAAAATAATCCTTAATTATAATAATTAAAGAGAGAAAAAAAGAGGGGAAGGATAAGATAAAAGCATCATAACTCTACCTATTTGGCTATTTCTCTCTTAGATTTTCTAACCAATTTTCATCTCATTTGAAAAATATTACATAACTAAACATACATATTTTTCATCCCATGATTTGTTCAAGAAAACAATTACCAAATAAAATTTCAATTTTGATAAAAGGTGCTTTTAACATTGAGTTCTTCCAACAGAGACAAGTCTTGACGTAATGGTTGATGGACTATAGTTGTAGCCCGAAGATCAAAGTATCGAAACAGTCTTACGACAAAAATTGTTGAGGTAAAACTGCATAGAAAAATTATCATCCAAATTCTGCTTGTGCTATTTAATTACTTGACGCTTTATTTCCATATTTATGCATCAAACCTAGTAATATTCCCATTTTTCAATCTAAGGCCAGCAAAGTCCCCAGCAAAGTCCCCTATAGGAAAAGCTAACAGGCTACATCAATATTTAAGACAGATAAAAAACAGCAAAAAAATTGAAACAATTTTAAAATTTAATTTAGGTACAGAATGCCGTTCACTGATTGAAAGAACTCTGAGATATACATGTACGCGAGAGAGACAGAGCATGGAACTGTTCTTGGAAATGTTGCAGGTGACCATTATATATAGATCTTTTTCCTTTTTTGGTCGCCTTTTTCTTTCTTTCTTTTTTTCCTTTTTAGTATTACTATTGACGAAGATTTTTATCACAGAAATGGAAGTCAATCAAGGTGATTTATATGTGAGTGACTAAGAAGAATCAGAATGGATCATTAGCCAGCGGCTGATTTTGAGAAGCTAACAAAAATAAAGATTTACACAGGATCTTGGCATCCAAAGTTTATGAGCCAGCCGTGTACAGTGAATACATGAGAAAGCATTGAGCTGATGATGATGAAGTCACCTTTTACAGAGCCCTCAAACTTTATCTAAGTTTTAACCAAAAGGAATGAAATATTGTACAGCTTAATTTGTTAGATAATATCATTTCCATGTAAAGGAGAGCAAGTTAGCCTTAGTTCATTATTTAAGGGTGTTGCTACCTATTCTTTTTTGAGAGTATAAGATCCATAGATCACCACCTTAACCTTATTGATCAGGGTGGAAAAGCTAGAAGGAACAACAAGATCTATCAAGATGATCATCAAAGCCTACTTTTCACTTCTCCTTCTTGTGGTGGCTATGGCTCCCATGATCCTTGCAGAGTCTTCTACTGAAGACGTTGAATTTAATTCTGAATACCATTTTGAAGTAATCAACGAACTTGGAGTTGGCATACCGCTGCATATTCACTGTAAATCCAAAGATGATGATCTTGGTGAGCAGTGGCTGAATATGGGGGAGGGTAAGCGTTGGAGTTTTCATATTAACTTCTTCAGTACTACACTCTTCGACTGTGATATGACCTGGGGAAACCAAAGATATGGCCATTTTGTTGTGTTCGAAGCAAATAGAGATACAGCTAGATGCGATAATACCTGTTTTTGGCACGCCAGACAAGATGGCTTGTATGGTCACACCAAAAAAAAAACCACACCAGTGTTCTTTTTCCCTTGGATACACTAGTTTCTTGATGGGTTTTTAGGTTATATAGTGAACTAGTCTCATTGTTGAAGAATAAACATCCTAGCTTGCTCTGAAAATTCAAATACACATAAATAAAACTGCAAGGAGGATATTGGTGTTGATTATTGTTGACTATTCATAAGAATCAATTCCAATTACAAATAGTGTTCATCTTGAAATCTCTGACAAACAAGTTCTCAAACCTAGACCAGTAAATTCAATTCGGATGGTTCGGAAGGCTCTTATTTAGTCGTTCACTCCAGTATGGATGAGAAGTAGCTTTTGGAAGTAGTTCTTCGTTCAAGCTCTCTTCTTGATCAAGTGGAGGGTGGCTCTCTTCGTCGTAAGCCTGGTCACCTAAGGAAAAAGAAGGTTAGAGCAAACTGATGTTAATATACCCTGGATAGCATTGATAAGGAGAGAACTTGATTTAGAGGCTGTTGGTCGCTCTCGTTTCAGATTTTGATTCATTATCTATGATTATCTGAGTTGGATTCAGTGAGGTTGGGTGTATTTGGGGGCAACTGATGTTGCCGGTTTGAGTGATGGCACTTTGATAGTATGTTTGTTATTTTTCTTTTCGCTTTTTAATACAAATGACCCTTTTAGCGAAAAAAAACCTAGACCAGTAAATGGATAACCGAAATTCGTCTCCAAATTTCCATTTTTATTCGTTTAAGGGTGTCTGTATCCAGAATTTCTCTTACAAGAAAACATATGTATCCGTCTGCTAAGCAACCGGATTTAGGTTCGGATAATTCTTTATCGGATAGGATAATATCCAAATAAAAATTTATCCCGAAAACTGGTAATCGGTAACCGGATAATTGGTAGTTAGAGTAAAGTATTAAACAAATTTCTCTAAAAAAGGATGATAATTGGTTTCGGAAACCGGAAACCGGAAATTGGGAATCAGGAATAATAATAATAAATAACAATCACCAATCATTAATCGGATAGTTTATCGGATGTCTGATAAAGTTCCGGATTCGAATTCAAATGTCTTTTCTAAATTTTTGCTAGATTCAAATTCGGATTTGGATAGCTTTTTTGCTAATTGGACTTGGATTTGGATATTGTTGTATCCGAGCCGAATCCAATCCGTTTGCAGGTCTAAGTGAGACCCCTTTCTTGTACTTTTTTTTTGTGGGGGGTCACAGTGAACTCAGAAGATATAGTGTAATGGATGTGACTAGGAAGGGAATGCCATACTCACGAATGTGGGCAGACTTAAGAGTAATAACATCCTATACAAGCAAAGCTTAAAGCTATTGAAGTCAGGATTCGCAAAGCTCACTCAATGGGGTTAAACAAATTTAGGTCCAATCCAATTTTGAAACGGCGATACAAATGTTTAAAGAGTATACCATATTCCCTCGTACGCCTAGATTTGGTTCTAGAGATCCGTGACTTGGCTACTTGGTTCAAGCGTTGCACATTTGAGCATACTGTTCATGAAGTTAGGGCATGTTTAGTTATCTGAATCCAGATATTTGAAATCCCTGGATTCATGACTCGGAGACTTATACTTGTTTGGTTGTAAAACATCCTGGATTCATGAAAACTGGGGATTTCACTTTTTTGCCTAAAAACATGAATTAAGTCATTCTTGCTATTGGGTGATATTCATGGATTCCATGCTAAATATAAAATGAATGAAATTTGCGGGTTCACAAGGACTAATCCAACAAAAATCTACAAACTTTGAGAGATTTGCGGCAAACCAAGCAATTAATTTTGTGAGCCATGAATCCATAGATTTGAAATATCATTTCATTTCATATCCCCAGATTCGTGTAACCAAATAGGCCGTTAATTCATGCACAAACTTTTTGCTGGCTGGTTTTTCTCAATCCACCCAAAAAAACCACATTCATCCTCTCTGCCTCTCACCCTTTCTGCCTCCTAGTGGCCCTCTCCTATCTGATATAGAGTGATGCCAATGGAAAGAAATAATATATATTGTAATTACTCAATTTTTCTGATTATGTAATTACATACATCTCTCTCCGCTTATTTCTCTCTTACATTCGTTAACTAGATTGCATTTCATTCGAAACATATGCATAACTACTTGTAACTATTCATTTATCAAACATATTTTTATTCTATGATTTATTCTGGACAATAATTATCAAAAAAAAATATATATATATATATATTTGTCTTCAAAATTGCATTTGTATTCTTTTAAGGGTGTCCATATCTGAAAATTTACTTACATAAAATATTTGTATCCATTCGCTAAGCAACCGGATTCTGATTCAAATAATTTTTTAACGGATAGGATAATATCCTGATAAAAATTTATCTGGATAGAGTAAAGTATTCAATATTTTCTTTTCTCTTTAAAGGATAATAATCGGATTCGGAAACTAGTAGTCAGTAACCGAATAATCGGCTGTTAGAGTAAAGTATGAAACATTTTTCTCTAAAAAATGCCTGATAATCGAATTCTGAAACCATTAATCGGTAATCAAAAATAATAATAAAAAATGGCAATCACCAATCAATAATCGGATTCTGATTCAAATAATCTTTTTTTCCTTTTTAGTATTACCATTGACGAAGAATTTTTTCAGAGAAATGGAAATTTTAAATTTGAATATGGAAATCAATCAAGGTGATTTATATGTGAGTGACTAAGAAGAATCAGAATGGATCATTAACCAGCGGTTGATTTTGAGAAGCTGACAAAAATAAAGATTCTTGGCATCCAAAGTTAATGAGCCAGCAGTGTATAGTGAATACATGAGAAAGCATTGAGCTGTTGATGATGAAGTCACTATTTACAGACCCTCAAACTTTATCTAAGTTTTAACCAAAAGGAATGAAATCTTGTACAGCTTAATTTGTTAGATAATATCATTTCCATGTAAAGGAGAGCAAGCTAGCCTTAGTTCATTATTTAAGGGTGTTGCTACCTATTCTTTTTTGAGAGTATAAGATCCATAGATCACTGCCTTAATCTTATTGATCAGGGTGGAAAAGCTAGAAGGAACAACAAGATCTATTAAGATGATCATCAAAGCCTGCTTTTCACTTCTCCTTCTTGTGGTGGCTATGGCTCCCATGATCCTTGCAGAGTCTTCTACTGAAGACGTTGAAGTTAATTCTGAATACCATTTTGAAGTGATCAACGAACTTGGAGACGGCATCATGCTGAGTATTCACTGTAAATCCAGAGATGATGATCTGGGTGAGCAGTGGCTGCATATGGGGGAGGGTAAGCGTTGGAGTTTTCATATTAACTTCTTCAGTACTACACTCTTCGACTGTGATATGGTCTGGGGAAACCAAAGATATGGCCATTTTATTGTGTTCGAAGCAAATAGAGATAGACCTAGATGCGATAATACCTGTTTTTGGCACGCCAGACAAGATGGCTTGTATGGTCACACCAAAAAAGAACCCACACCAGTGTTGTTTTTCCCTTGGATACACTAGTTTCTTCATGGGTTTTTAGTTATATAGTGAACTAGTCTCGTTGTTGAAGAATAAACATCCTAGCTTGCTCTGAAAATTCAAATACACATAAATAAAACTACAAGGAGGATATTGGTGTTGATTATTGTTGACTATTCAAAAGAATCAATTCCAGTTAAAAATATTGTTCATCTTGAAATCTCTGACAAACTAAGTTCTCAAACCTAGACTAGTAAATGGATAACGAAATTCGTCTCCAAATTTGCATTTTTATTCGTTAAGGGTGTTCGTAACGGAATTTTTCTTACCGGAAAACATGTGTATCCATCCGCTAAACAACCGAATTTAGATTCGGATAATTCTTTATCGGATAGGATAATATCAAGATAAGATTTTATCCCAAAAACTGGTAATCAGTAACCGGATAATTGGCTGTTAGAGTAAAGTATTCAACACTTTTCTCTAAAAAATGGATGATAATTGGATTCGGTAACCGGAAATTGGAAATCGGGAATAATAATAATAAATAACAATCACCAATCATTAATCGGATAGTTTATCGGATCAGATTATTATCGGATATCTGATAAAGTTCCGGATTCAAATTCAAATGCCTTCTTTAAATTTTTGCTAGATTCAAATTTGGATTTGGATAGCTGTTTTGCTAATTGGACTCGGATTTGGATATTGATGTATCCGAGCCGAATCCAATCCGTTTACAAGTCTAAGTGAGACCCCTTTCTTGGATTTATTTTTTTTTTGGGGGGGGGGGTGAGGGGGTGTCATCACGGTAACTCACAAGATACAGTGTGATTGAGTGTGACTAGGAAGGGAATGCGATATTTACGAATGTGGGCAGGCTTAAGAGTATAACATCATATACAAGCAAAGCTTAAAGCTATTGAAGTCGGGATTCTCAAAGCTCACTCGATGGGGTTAAACAAATTTAGTTCCAATCCAATTTTGAAACGGCGATACAAATGCTTAAAGAGATTTTATCATATTCCCTCGTAAACCCTAGATTTGGTTATACAGATCCATGACTTGACTACTTGGTTCAGACGTTGCACATTTAAGTATATTGTTTATGAAGTTAGGGCCTGTTTAGTTATCTGAATCCAAATATTTGGAATCCCTGGATTCATGACTCGAAGATTTATACTTATACTTATTTGGTTGTAAAACATCTTGGATTCATGAAATTTGGGGATTTCACTTTTTTGCCTTAAAACATGAACTAAGCCATTCTTGCTATTGGGTGACATTCATGGATTCCAGGCTAAATATAAAAATGAATGAAATTGTGGATTCAGACAAAATAATCCAACAAAAATCTACGAACTTCGAGAGATTTGCGGCAAACCAAGCAATTAATTTTTTGAGCCATGAATCTATAGATCTTAAATCTCATTTCATTTTATATCCCTAAATTCATGTAACCAAATAGGCCCTTAATTCTTGCACAAACTTTTTGCTGGCTGGTTTTTCTCAATCCACCAAGAAATCCACATTCATCCTCTCTACCTCTCATCCTTTCTGCCTCTAGTGACCCTCTCCAATCTGATATAGATATATATTGTAATTACTCGATCGACCTCCCCCCCCCCCCCCCCCAAAAAAAAAAAAAAAAAACAGCATACATCTCTCGGCTTATTTCTCTCTTACATTCGTTAACTGGATTGCATTTCATTTGAAACATATGCATTACTACTTGTAACTGTTCACTTATCAAACATATTTTTTATTCCATGATTTATTCTATACAATAATTATCAAATAAAATTTCATTTTTGATTAAAAAAATAATTTTAGGATTGATTTCTTTTAATAGCGTGAAAAATTGAATGAAAATTGATACCAAAAAGAGCCTTAGTATATTAAGCTTTAATTATTCGACCCCTTATTTCCAGTTTCACACGCTTGACTTGGCTAGTATTATAAGGATAAGTAGAAAATTTTTGTCACCTTGATCTTGCTCATGGTTCTCTACTATTGTGATTATGCTGATCTATCTCAAGCTCACTATATCCCAATTACAAATCCCTTAAATCAAGGCTAAGATTTATTTTTAGGGAAATGTACTCTTTAATGATAGTTGTATCATAACACATCATACGATCGTGCATATCTCATCTCTGATTGCATGTTTCTTTTATATATGAATATGATACTATAAAGTCATTCTTTATTCAAGTACTATCCCTATGATTATATATTTCATCAAACTTTGAGAAACTGCTCAATTGAAAAAAGTTCAACGCCTCATAGTATAAAGTCAAGAGTTTGAATCCCGTTGGAACTAAAGATGAAGCCTACCTTATATTTAAATTATATGCAACGGTTTCTCAACTTCAAAATCTTTTCCTCTTTAATTGCCCTTCCCCTGTTTATCCCATTCCAAAAAGATTATTTAATATATAACAAGTTATATATACACCCTCTAGGTTACAAGCTGTTGCATTTACACCCTTTAAAATTTATTATATTACAAGTGTTTTCTTAAACCAATCACTTTTAACTCTCTTTCTTCTTCTTTCAAGTTATTTAATGCGATTTGTTATAACTAAAATGTCCTTTAACTATTCACAAATCACAATATATTTTTTTTAATTTTTAAAATTACATATTAATTAACACTTAATAATAAAAAAAAGAGTTAATTAATTAATATATTTTCTAAAAAAGTTAATTAATATATAGTTTAAAAATTATTGTAAATGGTTAAAGAGCATTTTAGTCATAACACATTGTATTAAATTACCTTAAGGATATTTTGGTTCTTCCAGATTTGAAATTTGAATACACTTAACAGTTAATAATGTTAGTTTAGTTAGGACTCACACCTAATATATCGCATTAAGAAGGCTCAACATTAGTTTATAGTCACTATAGGGACTTACACGTAAAAACCTCTTCTTCTTTTTCTGGATAAAACACCGCAAATTTTAAAATATAAAAAGATACATAATTACCAATACTGAATCTTCATATAAGCGATAAGCGATAACAATTCAAAAAAGATAATTAAAAGTCAATCATGGTTGTTGTTTTATCTCTTCTTCGTTTTTTTTTTATTATTTTTTTTTTTTTTATACCTTGAAACTCAGACCAGGTTTGAGAGTAAAGGAAGATAGTTTAGAAATTTGAAAGATACAAGAGATGTGTTTGATATACAATTTGAAACATAAGAGACATAAATGCAATAGAACAAATTTTAAGAGGTGTAAGCATAACAATATGCAAACTCAGGGAATGCATACGTTATTTGAACTTTAATTTAAATTATCAAGGGAACAAATGAGCTAAAAATTCTAAACATTCTAGAACCTACAACTCTTTCCACATATTTATGAAGGAACCCACTTTTGAACACTGATAAAATGAACTCCACATATTTAAGAAGGGACCCACTTCTGAACAGTAATAAAATGAAGCCCTTCGCGAGGGGAGATCAAGATAGGATTATTCTCTACCCTCAATCTAAACTCAGCATTCTAGGCCGTGGGTTTAAGTGTGGTATGTATATGCACTGACACAAGAGACCACAAATTTAATCAACTTGCCCTGAAAGTTGTACAGCAGCTTTTGGGGCTTTTCTGATTCAAAAGCACTTCTTTGCTGGAGATCACACTATATTCAATACATATTCATGTATCATACCTAGAACTATGCCCTTCAGAATTGGCCGACCAAATTCACTGTTAGCAAGTAATCTCCAGCGAAGTCCACCTGTAGGAAAAGCTCACGGGCTACATCAAAATATACAACAGATAAGCAAGAGCAAAAAGATTGGAAATGGTCAGTAATTTTCAAATTTAATCTGAAGTACAGAATGCAGTCCACAGATTGGAAATTACTGCATTTCAAATAAAAAATGGTACATAATATGTCATCTGTACGTTTGGCCTCAATAACCAACATGTATGTTTGCCAAAGAAACTCCTAAAGACACATAGGCTATGTGAGGGCCAATCCCTGAGATTTTGAAATAGTGTAACCAAGAGCTGTCAGCTTCTCTATTAACTTTCTCTCTGCATCCGCCTAAGCAAAAATAATAAAAAAAAAAAAAAAGGAGCAATTCTTAGGCAATATACGTAAAGCTTCAAAGATTTCTGAGATATATGTGTCTGTGTGTGTGTGTGAGAGAGAGAGAGAGACCTCAAGCATGGGACTGTTCTTTGGAATGTTGCAAGCGACGATCACACTGAGACCAGTCTTTAAAACTGAAGAGATTGGTAGAACAATATAAGCCCACATAAGAAGAAAAGTACTCTCAACAAATTTAGGACATTTAAGTTTACCTAGTCGCCGAGCAATGCTTGACCCTGTGTTATCAGAGGTACCTCCAAGTATTGATGTTACACTCACTGTATTGCTCTGCGTGGATCATCAAATACTGAGCACAAAGGATATCATTCTAACTCAAACAATTTGTTAAGGGAATGGCTAAAGAAAGACGATAAAAAAACAGCCAACTTACAGGTCGGGTAAGTGCAGCTGCATATAAATGCCCAAATTTGGCAGTGTTGCATCCAATCCATGCATAAATCTACAGTCAACATTACTGCTATTTAGTAAATACAGTGAGGACACACAAAAGTATCTCAACTAGCTGTACGATGTAGGCACAATTGACACAACGTGGCATTCTGCACCTACAAAACAAGCGTAGCTTCCAATAAACCTCCAAGCTTCGCTTTCTTTTGTTCTATGATTGGCAAACTGAACTGAGGGTGAACAAGCTCAAGTAATAAAGAAGTGGGGAAGGGTTCTCTGAGCCTATGGTGTTCTTCTCCACCATCTCACGGTGTAATATTTTATTCATTTTTTAGGAAAAGATGATATAATATTAAGAAATACTTATGTGAGAGGGCAAAGGAAACACCCCGGGTTGGGAGGCATTTTCCCCTACAAGAATAAATATATTTTATTGTGAGGCATTAACTGAAAAACTGCAAATTTACACAACATTAGTCACCTTAAAAGCACAGGAAGATTATGTAAAATTAATAGTAGGAGAACATTTTTTCCATCACACCATCAATAAACCGTACAGCCAACAATGGCCATAAATCTCTTCCCTCAATTAATGGTAGGAGAACATTTTTTCCATCACGCCATCAATAAACCGTACAGCCATCAATGGCCATAAATTTCTTCCCTCAATTTATAAGAAAGGTTAATTATATACCCCCATCCCCCTGTTGTGCAATATCCTATGGACACCATTTTTGCGTTGGCTGAATGTGAAGGAATCTCTATCAATTGTAAAACCCAACAACTTAACTCTATATTATGGATTCTCACCTGCTTCTTGAGCCGTATTATCTGAAAATGGAAAGTTACATCATGAATATCCTCAGTGAAACAGTTGATCTGTGGACCATCGTCATCAACTACTTGTGGACTATCAAGAGGACCAACTGAAGTACTAGCAACACTGGTCATTTCCTTTCTTAGGATTTTGGCAGGTGCAACACCATCAACCAACCTGCAACTATTCCAATTTCATCAGTCATCATGGCCAGATCAACAATGGAATTAATTCAACCCTCCGATGGCTGAGGCTTTCTTTTTTCCAAGAAATTTTTGCATTGCAACTGGGACTTGCATGACTTTATCTTCAAGTTTAAGATCATAAAATATGTACATAATAATATCAAACAAAGTTAAAGACAGGAAAACTGTTTGACAGAAAATTCTGGACAGTAAGAAGCAGTCACAAACTCAAATGTACCTTTTTGGATAAAAAGGAAAGTGGACTCAGATGGACAGCAGGTTTTATACCAAAAAATAAGCATTAGAAATTGGGTCAACTACATGGAGCCTTGCCTACCACACAGCTCTAACGGATGTTGCTACCTTTTGACTGACTTATTTGTTTTAACATTAGGGGCTACTGTTGGACTTAATCATGGTGTGTTGACTTTTAAAATCAAATTTCTATAATCAAACCGTTCCTTCACTATATCAGGCATGGAACTGAGGGATGGAGAAATGTTCAAGGCCATATTTTCTTAGCCTCAGACATCGAAATTCTATTCAATTAGACTAAAAATATGAATGTAATGTAAAAGTTAGTATTGAATCTGTACACTCCTTTAAGTTGCTTGATCACCAAGTAAGATTTAGCACTTCTTACTTGGGAACATTATATAGTGACTTCAACTTGCTTATTGGTTTCTCCAGGCTTCTTCTTCAACTGAAATGACGCAGTAGAGGTGAAAACTGAGAAGTCATACTAGTATTCAAGTACAATTACCTTCAGAATATATTGTTGGTGAGCTAATATGTTGGTTACATTCATATCCTAATAAATATAATTCTTGGGACAAATTAATACAATATGAATTAATACGTTGCCTGCGTAATGTTGCCATGAGCTTCTTATTGTCATCTTATTTTCTGCCTACATTTCTCTTTCCCAAAATACCCTTGCCTATTCAAATCATTTGATTTTTAAATCATTTAAGAATAATGTCCAAAATTGTAATTATAACTCATAAACACAATATTTATTAATAGAATAATATAATAATTATCATTAATTGATATAAAAATCAACTTAAAAAAAGAAAAAAAACATAAAAATCAAAAAAAAAATTGCACAAAAAGAAAAATTTATATTCGAGAACACATCACACGTGCTTATGCACATGCGTCATTAGTAGTTTATAAAAAGGGAATGACTCTAATAGGCCCCTCATATCTCATGTGTATTCTCGCAAGCACAAGAAAAAAGCTGGATTTGGCAAACAACAGCTAGGGAAGGCAATTAGATATGGTCCTGAGAAGGAGGTTGTTGAATAGAGAAAGCAATCAAATCTGATCCTGAGAAGGAGGTAGCTGAATAGAGAATGATTTGCAAAATATTGCCGAATATTTTCTGAATAAGAGGGATTTGGATATTGCAGAATATTTACTCCTGAACAAGAGGAATTTGGATATTGCAAAATATTTATTACTTAACAAGAGAGATTTGGAGACAGGCAGAATATTGCAGAATATTTACTACTGAATGAGAGAGATTTTGGGAGATTAGGGTTGATTAGGGGTTATAAATAGGGGTAAGATGTGAGTAGTAAAAAAAAGGATTTTTATGTGAGTGTTTGGGCAGCAGTAGGCTGAGGGACAGCATTTGGCTGTGGGGGTGACTGGCACCATTGTAACCAGTTTATCATTGTTTTTGTTATTCTATCAATTAAATAATATCAGTTTTGCATTCGATTCGTGGGTTTTTATCAAATTGGTATCAGAGCAATGACGATCTGTGGGAATAGATGGACACCGGATTGTCCATGTTTTCCGGGCAAGGCAATGTGCAAGAATGGCTTCTTGAAGTGTTGTTATTCTATTGGGAACACCAAATTGAGGAGGAGAGAAGGTTGAGTGTGGTTCTCCAACATTTGAAAGGAGATGTGTTGGATTGGGTGTATGATAGTTCTTGGTCGAATTTACTTGGGTGAGTTTCCAAGAAGCCATTAAAATAGATTTTGGTTATGGCAAAGAATCAAAACGAATTTTGAGTTCGCACAATCCTGAAATAGTGATCAGCGTTAGTGAAGACAACCATGCTATACAATCACAAGGAAGAGGAAGCGGATCAACAAAGGCGAAAATTGCAGATGAAGCCGTGATTAATTTCAAACATGTTCAGGCTTGCGCCGATAATCAAAACAATGGCATGGAAGGTTTATTTGAGTTTTCCACTAAAGAAAGAGAAGAGAAGAAACATAGGAGGGGGGCACAGAGGCTTTCCGGATAGAAAGTAAGGTGGACGATTGGGAAGCAAGAACTCCGGCGAAACCACCATGGATGATAGTGGTAGCGATGGAAGGGGAGTCGTCGCCACCATTGGAGATGAAACAGCTTGAATTCTAGCAAAATTCTGGTGCAACGTGGGTGCGATTGCAAAATAATTTGAGGTGGCACGGCCACGTTCAACGGAGACCTATAAATGCTCCTGTTCGGAGAAGTGATATAATCCATATTGAAGGAACTAGAAGAGCTAGGGGTAGACCTAAGATAACCTTGGAGAGTGGTGAGAAGGATATGTATAGCTTAGGCCTGTACCTGTGGCCTGGCCATTGGAGGGCGTCCTGTGCCGGCCCCATTTGTTGGGGGCTTTTGTTGTTGTTGTTGTTGTTGTTGTAAGGGAGATCTCCAAGATGTGGTTAACCGATTAGATTTGATGGTGAAATCTTTTAATGATTTTTTTGGATTGTTTGCAATAATGAAGAGGAAGGAAATATCACAATCAGCAGCAACAAATAAGGAATTTGGAGTTGGGATTGCAGCAGTAGAGAGGAAGATGAAAGGCTTGAACCGGGTGGTGGTTGGACCACTAACCCTGGTCTGGTCACTTCATGTGGATTAGTTTTTAAAAACAGCGAAGCAGGCTATGGGAAGCCCAGTTACTTCAAAATACCCACAGCCCACTTGTTTGAATTATGGGTTAACTAATCAGGAATTCAGTTATGGGCCCCTTACCAGTTTTAATTTCAGGCCCAGCCCAACAGTTTTGTTTTGGGTGTTGTCAATAGTTGCCCAATTAGGAAATAACCCATTGACAAAGCAAAACTCTTGTGGGCATTTATGGAACAACACTGTTCCTCAAGGGGTGTTAGCAGTGTTGCTTAAGTGGAAAGGACTGCCACCATGTGAAAATACTTGGGAGGACTACGATGTGGCAAATAACCAATTTCATGATTTTCACCTTGAGCACAAGGTGAGATTGTTGGAGGGGAGTATTGATAGGCCCCTCATATCTCATGTGTATTCTCGCAAGCACAAGAAGAAAGCTGGATTTGGCAAACAACAGCTAAAGAAGGCAATCCATATGATCCTAAGAAGGAGGTTGTTGAATAGAGAAAGCAATCAGATCTGAACCTGAGAAGGAGGTTGCTGAATAGAGAATAATTTGCAAAATATTGCCGAATATTGCAGAATATTTACTACTGAATAAGAAGGATTTGGATATTGTAGAATATTTATTACCGAATAAAAGAGATTTGGGGACAGTTAGAATATTGCAGAATATTTACTACTAAATAAGAGAGATTTTGGGAGATTAGGGTTGATTAGGGGTTACAAATAGGGGTAAGATGTGAGCAGTAAGAAAAAGGATTTTTATGCGAATGTTTGAGCAGCGTAGGCTGAGGGGCAGCATTGTGCTGTGGGGGTGACTGGCACCATTGTAACCAGTTTATCATTGTTCTTCGTTATTCTATCAATTAAATAATATCAATTTTGCATTCGATTCGTGGGTTCTTATCAGACTCTTAGTAGGCAGTCTACTAGTCAAAACTAATTTGAATGCAAAAGTAAAAATAAAAACTACCT
This sequence comes from Hakea prostrata, assembly GCF_041222555.1. NCBI lineage: Eukaryota > Viridiplantae > Streptophyta > Magnoliopsida > Proteales > Proteaceae > Hakea > Hakea prostrata. Next base: position 61,818,709 of record NC_142608.1, read on the forward strand.
AAACCTACAAAGTTTAATTACTACAATAAGGAAGAGAAATAACAACTAAATAAAGCTATTAGACATGATCCCATGGAACACAACGAAAAATTGAGACACATTAGCAATACGTATTCGGGGTATGGTCCAATATTTAATGGGATTAATCCCAACACAAATTACCAGAACACAATACAATGGAAAAAGTGTCTTCGTATTAAGACCTAGGACAGATTGATACACATCCATAAGCCTCAAGACCAACTAACAAAAAGAAATCCAGGCATAAGGAAAGAACGAACAGTGAAGCCAAAACTATAGAGCACAGCAGCAGCAGCAGCAGTTCATTGACACTAATAACCACAAAACAACCATCACAGCAGAATAAGAGGGGAAAATCCAAAACCTTAAATTCACTCCCTCTTTTAAAGACCCCATTCAATCAGAATATGTGATAAGCCCCTTGTATCACGAGTCTACACTCGACAGCGATGGAAAGCAAATCCCTAAAATCTAGGGAAGGAAACAATTGGAAGATTTGAAGAGTCATATTACATTTAGGTTACTTTTTAGGATTAGATTCGAAGAGTCCTATTCGAGTTACTTTTTAGGATTAGATTTGAAGAGTCCTATTCGAATTGGGATGATTCTGTTAATTAATACTGTAGGAACGTAATTGCTATAAATAGGGGGAAGGAAGTGTAGAAGAGACAGTTTTTTGAGTTATTGGGGAAGTTTAGGTGAGAGCTATTGCTCTTGGGTAGTCGTAGGATTCACCTACTGCTAGTAGTGTGTTTTGTCTGGAGATTATTTGATTCAGTGTTGCTATTATCGTTGTGAGTCAATTTATTCATTGTTTTTTAGATCGGGGTCCTATCAATTTGGCATCAGAGCCATCGATTCCAGGGGAATGGTAAAGAGCCGAATGAAGCAGAGGGTAGAGGAATTGGAAAGTATCGTGAAAGAGATTCAAGGTCAAGTTGGTTGGAACAACACATAGAAAAAGGAGAAAAGGCGAATGATGATTTCAGAGAGGAATTAAGAGTCATGCTGTTGAAAGGAAAATCAGCAGAGATGCATACCTTAATGCCGAAGGTGAATGAAAACGAAGGAACTCCAGATTACAGCGGAACGAACGATCGAACCAGAGAAATCGAGAGACTTCTTCCTAGACATCTTGAGATGCCGATTTTCATGGGGGAAGATCCGATGGGGTGGATCGCACGGGCTAAGAGGTACTTTGACCCATACAAACTGAGCGATGTAGAGAAACTCAAAACTGCAACTCTTTGTTTTGAAGGTGCGGCACTGGGATGGATACGCTTCCGAGAATTGCAGCAGCAATTGTCATCGTGGAGAAACTTGAAAGAATCGATGATCCATCAATTTAACTCAGCACAACTGAAGACTCCCCAAGAAGCGTTGATTAATCATAAGCAAAGTGGGACGTTTGCAGCATATAGAGAAGGGTTTGAGAAATTAGCAGTGGCAGCTGGAGCGGTAGATGAAGAATGGTTGAAAGGGGTGTTTTTTGCTGGTTTAAACGAAGAAGTGAGGGCGGAGGTACGATTATTTGGCCTCACCAATTTGGGCCAAATAATGGACCTGGCCCAAGACGTGGAGGACAAAAATAGAGTGGGGAAAAATAAGAAATCTTTTTTGGCCCAGCCCACTCAATCGGCCCAAAATTTAACCTCACATTTTATTAACTTCAGCCCACCCAATACCAATATTAGAGGAACTAGTACAGTTCAAGGAACCGGAATGAACCAAAGCTTTAACAGCTCGGTTCGCCCAAACCAAAGAAGTGAACCCTCGTCTTCCTATTCACAATCTCGACCTGCAACCATAGCGGCGACGGTGAACTCAAGACGCTCACGATGGCTATCCCAAGAAGAAATCAAAGATAAAATGGAAAAAGGGGTATGTTTCAGGTGTGACGCTCCATACTCCAAAAGCCACCGATGCCCTCTGAAGCAACTAAGGTTGTTGTTACTCCACGACGATGATAATCCAGACATTGCAGCAGCGGAAGGAGTGATCGATGACGACAATACGACAGTCAAAATGGAGCCAGTGATTGAGACGGAACTCTCACATACTTCTTTGGTGGGAATTGATTCACCACATACCCTGAAACTAACGAGACAGATAAATGGCTGTGAAGTCATCGTTTTGATCGATTGTGGTGCAATGCACAATTTCGTCGCTCAAAAGTTGGTGGAGCCATTGGGATTGGTAATCCAGAAAACAAAATTTCAGGTTGCTTTGGGCGATGGAACAATTAGCAAAGGTGCGGGGATCTGTCAATAGATTCCGATATAGTTGGGCGGTGAGGTCTTTGTACGAAATTTTTACCCTTTCAATTTGGGTAGCATTGATATAATCTTGGGCGTAGAATGGTTGCAAACACTCGGGGAGGTACGTAGTAATTGGCGTTTGAGAACCATGAACTTTGAGTGGCAAGGACGACCCGTGAAACTAAATGGGGATCCGACTTTGCTGCGATTGGAAACAACATTGAAAAGTGTGCTACATTCTATTCAAGCAGGCGGTGATGGCTACTAGCTGTAGCCTCAGCATCCCGACGAAGACGATATAGAGGTACACCAGAGTACAGCAGTATCAAATTTATTAACCGACTTTGCTCAACTATTTGCTGAACCAACTGAACTGCCACCAAGAAGGAAGCAAGACCACAGGATACGGCAAGCTGAGAAAAGTAACCCACCTAATATTCGACCCTATCGTTACCCACACTCTCAAAAGAACAAGGTCGAAAGGTTGGTACAAGAAATGTTAACAGCAGGATTGGAATGGCCTAGTGTGAGTCCTTACACCACTCCACTATTGTTGGTTCGAAAGAAGGATGGCGGATGGCGTTTCTGCGTGGATTATCGTGCCCTGAATAAACTCACAGTTCCTGACAAGTTCCCCATTCCCGCAATTGACGAACTGTTGGATGAGTTGGGCGGAGCCACAGTGTTCACCAAACTTGATCTAAGAGCAGGATACCACCAGATCAGAATGGCGGAAGGTGATGAGGAAAAGACGGCTTTTCGTACCCATAATGGGCATTACGAGTTCCTGGTGATGCCATTTGGGCTTTCGAATGCTCCGGCCACATTTCAATCACTCATAAATGAGGTATTTCGAGAACAAAATTTGCGAAATTTTATTTTGGTGTTTTTTTACGATATCTTGGTGTATAGCAGGACCATGGAGGAACATGTGGGTCATTTGCGAACCACCTTTATACTTCTCACATAACACCACCTCGTTGTCAACCGAAAAAAATGCATGTTTGGGGTTGCTACACTAGAGTATTTAAGGCACATCATATCTAAAGACGGAGTTGCTGTGGATCCACGAAAGATCAAGTGCATGGTGTAATGGCCCCAACCCGCCAATCTTAAAACCTTGCGAGGGTTTTTAGGTTTAACCGGGCATTACTGCAGATTCGTCCAAGATTATGGAAAGATTGTTGCTCCGCTTACTAACTTATTGAGGAAATATGCATTTCAGTGGAGTAAAGAGGCAACAACGACGTTTAACGCCCTCAAGACAGCAATGACAACCGTTCCAGTATTGGTTATGCCAGATTGCACAAAGGAGTTTTTTGTGGAGACTGATGCTTCAGGTTTTGGGCTGGGTGCGGTTTTGATGCAAGATGGCCACCCCATTGCCTACTGGAGCCACGTGTTGTCCCCTCGCGCACAAACCAAGTCGGTCTATGAGAAAGAACTAATGGCAATTGTGCTAGCTATCCAGAAATGGCGTCACTACTTGATGGGGAGACATTTCAAAGTACGAACTGATCAAAAGAGTCTGAAATATTTGCTGGAACAACGCATTGTGTCTACTGATCAACAAAAGTGGGTCTTAAAGCTTTTGGGATTTGATTTTGAGATATTGTATCGACCGGGCAGCGAAAACAAAGCCGCCGACGCTCTCTCGCGACGGTCAGAGGATGATAAGCAGCTTCTCTCTATGACAACAGCAACTTGGCAGGAAAGTGAGGGTTTAGATACGGCAGTTCACGCCTCAGAGCGTTACCAAAAAATTATTCAGGCCTTGCTAAAAGGATCCCAAGACTATCCTAACTATCATCTCCAACAAAAGGAACACTACTCTATAAAAACAGGTTAGTCATCCCTGAAGGATCCCCCCTAATTCCCAAATTATTGTCCGAATATCACTCCACCCCAGTTGGTGGGCATTCAGGGTTTCTGCGGACCTACAAGCGATTGACGGCTGTGGTCTATTGGGTGGGAATTAAAGCTGTTGTTCAAGACTTTGTGGCTAGTTGTGATGCCTGTCAGCACAGTAAATACTTGGTTATGAAACCCGCAGGTCTCCTTCAACTGTTGCCAATTCCGAAACGCATTTGGGAGGATATTAGTATGGATTTTATTGGCGGCTTACCCAAGACTAAAGGCGGGGACACAGTGCTGGTGGTAGTGGATCGTCTCACCAAATACGCCCATTTCCTTGCTCTTTCACACCCTTACTCTGCTAATGAAGTGGCTGCATCATTCACTAGGGAAGTTATCCGCTTGCATGGATTTTCGCGATCCATTGTCTCAGATCGCGATCGTGTCTTCCTTAGTCACTTATGGATGGAGTTATTCAAGCTAGCAGGCACCCACCTGAAGTATAGCAGCGCCTATCATCCACAAACCGATGGCCAAACAGAAGTAGTGAATCGCAACCTTGAAATTTACTTACGCTGTTTCTGTGCTTGCCAACCAAAGGATTGGATTAATTGGTTACCTTGGGCGGAGTATTGGTACAACACGACATTCAATTCAGCCACTAAAATGTCTCCATTCCAGATTGTATATGGCCATGAACCGCCTTCACTTTTGCGTTGGGAAGATGGCCGATCCAAGGTTGATGATGTTGATGTGTTCCTTCGTGAGCGAAATCGAGTATGGATGATCTCAAATCTAATCTTCGGGTGGCCCAAGAACGGATGCGCGCCACCGCTGATCCCAATCGCCGGGAGGTGCACTACAGGGTGGGGGATGAGGTCTTTCTTAAGCTCCAGCCTTATCGTTTTCAGAAACTTGCCAACCGCCCAAACGAAAAGCTAAGCCATCATTTCTACGGGCCATACCAAATCATAGAGCAAGTGGGCCCCGCGGCTTATCGGTTACAGTTACCAGAGGGGACTCGCATCCACCCTGTGTTCCACGTTTCGTAGTTGAAACCAGCAGTTGGTCAACACATGGTCCCCTAGCCTCTTCCCTAATGTTTGCGAGAGAATGGCGAGTTACATCCCACACCAGAACAATTGCTCAGCATTCCCTTCTCTGCCCAGGGGGTTTTGGAAGTTTTGATTCAATGGAAAGGACTGCCTCCTGTGAAAATACTTGGGAAACTTGTGACGAGATGCAGTCCCACTTTTCAGATTTTCACCTTGAGGGCAAGGTGAAACCGTTGGAGGGGAGTATTCATAAGCCCCCTGTATCACGAGTCTACACTCGACAGCGTGGAAAGCAAATCCCTAAAATCTAGGGAAGGAAACGATTGGAAGATTTGAAGAGTCATATTACATTTAGGTTACTTTTTAGGATTAGATTCGAAGAGTCCTATTCGAATTACTTTTTAGGATTAGATTTGAAGAGTCCTATTTGAATTGGGATGATTCTGTTCATTAATACTGTAGGAACGTAATTGCTATAAATAGGGGGAAGGAAGAGTAGAAGAGACAGTTTTTTGAGTTATTGGGGAAGTTTAGGTGAGAGCTATTGCTCTTGGGTAGTCATAGGATTCACCTACTGCTAGTAGTGTGTTTTGTCTGGAGATTATTAGATTCAGTGTTGCTATTATCGTTGTGAGTCAATTTATTCATCGTTTTTGAGATCGGAGTCCTATCAATATGTAATAAACAATATCATTCCAAAGCTATGCTAATTTGTCCTGAATCTTAAGTATAAAATGCTCCATGGAATTCTACCAACTAATTTAATAGAGGCTAGGGTCCTTCGAATAGATTTATCACTTCAAACTTGTAATAAAATCTGATGGCCAAGTTGTAATATATCAGTGTCTCAGAAGTAGCAGGAAAAACCAAAATAAAGTCACAAAGAACAGAATTAACTAGCCATGTGTTCAGACTGCCATTTCCAACAAAATAAAATCCCTCATTCTTTTATGCAAAGACATTATTGCATCAGGTAAGAAAGAACTAGTCTTAAAAGATAAAAATTAAAAAAAAAAAAAAAAAAACAGATTTCAGCTCAGTAACAATGAAATAACCCCTGATGAATCTATAGACATTTCATTAATGACTATTGCAATCATGCAGAATAATTCAAATAATTCTACAATCAGTCAAAAGGTTCACAAGTTCGTGGACTATATTCACCCACATCAGGGTGTGAAATGAAAGTAATTTCACCTTAAAAAATAGAATTTCATCATCCCACCAACTACTTCATTCAACCTGGTTAATTAACTAACAACAGATTACGAGAATCAGCCTTCAAGCATGAAGCTCATCATTTACTAAATCTGACTTGGTCAGAGCTCAAAATGTAACTGATAAGGAAAAAATAAATAAGCTTAAACCAGTCCAGTTTAAGCCCAGTCCGACCAGATCGGAATCAAACCAGTTTGGTTTGAGCCTAGTCCGACCAGCTCGGATCGCGTTAGACCGACCAAGTCAAGGTCAATCGAATAAGTACAAAGGCTGAATAACAAGGTAAATCTGAATAAGATTCTAGCCAAAGAAATAATATTCAGTCACGACTCAACTACTCGTGTTTGAGTAGGACTCAATGACTAAGAGTCAGATCACAACCTAACTAGGGTTTGAGTCTCACTCAAACTCATACATAGAAAATCTATAAAAAGGTAAGGGAGCATAAGAGAAAGGTACGCTGAATAAAGCCAACACTATTCGTATAATTATTGTTCATTACTTTCTTGCCTTCCTTAGTCGGATTTCTAACTAGATCGTCGGAGGTGAAAACTCGACCTCCACGGTCGAGCTCATCTTTGCAAGTTCAATCGGCTAAAGGGACGAACAGGATTGTGCAGCAACAATTGGCGCCGTCTGTGGGAACTTGATCAAAAAGCTATTATGAAGACGAGATCAGGTTTGGTAATCAAAGAGGTGTCTGGCGGAGAAAAGGAGGTCGACCAGGTTGGAATGGAAAAAATTCCCGAACTCCAGATTCAGCAAGATCCTCCAATTCTTCCAGACACTCAAGCAAATCAATACGCGACAACGTATCAAATTGTCGAAGTTCAAAAGGAACAAGTTGAGATGAGAAAAGCAATCTCATCCTTGATCAGGATGGCCATGCAACACGTAATTGCTCCCGAAGCGATTCTCAGAAAAAAACAAAAAAGTCCTGAGGGGAGCAGACGTGACCGACCACCCGTGATCGACCAGATACCTCAACAATCTCAAAAAGAGCTGGCAAAATCTCGAACCTTGAAAGAGGTTATTCCAGAAAAGAATCCTCCGGTCGACGACGACGGAGATCGAGGAAGCAGCTCAAATCCAGCAAAACCCTCAAAGGACAAAAAGAATCATAATGGTTCAAAGAAGCGGGATGACGAGATGAATAAGCGCATCACCGACCTTGACGAAACAGTCAAAAAAACGCTAAAGCTTGGAAAAGAAGAGCTATACGCCGTCTTAAAGGAGGACCCTTTCATCAAAAGTGTCTTGGAAGCAGAGATGCCAATAGGTTTCAAATGTCCGACCTTCAAGGCGTACGACGGATCGAAGTGTCCTAAACATCACATCACCCACTATAAGTCTGTCATGTCTACTTCTAGACACAATGAAGCAGCTATATGCCGCAGTTTCCCAGCATCATTGACTGGAGCTGCATTAGATTGGTACCAAGCTTTGCCCCGTGGCACAATAAAAAGTTTCGAACATCTAGGTCGGACTTTCTTATTGCATTTCCAAAGCGGAGTAGAAACCAAAAAGAGAGAAGAAACCTTGTTCGCTATAAAACAAGGGCGAACGGAGTCCATTAGAGATTTCCTTGAGATATTCAATAAACTGACCAGGCAGATTGAAAATCTGGATGAAAAGATAGCCTTCCACGCCTTGTACCAGGACTCAGCCATGAAGGCCTACTTGAGAGACTTTTGAATGACATGCCTGAAACATATGACGATCTCCGTGAACGATGCCACAAGCAAGCGGAGATATCAGAAACAATTGAATCTCGAAAGGAGCATCCAACCATGGAGACAAGAACATACAAAGAAAAGTACCAACATGTCAGAAGACCGACCATAAACCCGACCAGGGATGGTCGACCTGAACAGGAAAGGCTACCGGCCATGAGGAGATCGGAAATCCTAATGCAGATTAAAAATCGAAGAATTCTCCAGCGGCCCGAAAAGCTACATTCTCGTCTAGGAAATCGGGACAAAAGCAAATATTGCGACTTCCACAAAGATCACGGACACTGGACAGATGACTGTCGACAACTAAAAGAGGAAATTGACAGAATCATCGATCAAGGGCGGCTGGTGAAATACCTCCAACCTACCCAGCCTGATAAAAAGCAAATAGAAGGGGGTAGGAAGAGGCATAGATCTCCAAGCAGAGAAGAACGCCAAAACAAGTCCCGACCACGTGAAGGAGGAGACAATCAGAAACGACCACCAATATTTACCGTGTTCCGTGGCCCAACTGAGGAGTCAAGAAGACAAGCCAAAAGAAAAGCACGGTATGTGGGGAATGCCGAGCTTGAGAAACCAGATGAGAAGATCACTTCAGAACCTATCACCTTCTCATCCAAAGATAAACAGGGGATAAACACTCCCCACGACGATGCCCTTGTCATCAAAGTCACACTGGCCGGAACAGAGGTCCATAGAGTCCTAATAAATACAGGGTCATCAGCAGATATCTTGTCCTTGGAAGCTTTCCATAAATTACAGCTAGACGAGAAAATGTTGATCCCCTGTGGAACGCACTTATATGGTTTTACAGGAACCTCAACCCGAGCAGAGGGTACCATCAGATTAGATCTTCGTAAGCACCCCAGAGACAGGGTCATCCAAACAAATTTTATGGTCGTCCGAGATTTGTCAACTTATAATATGATCTTAGGACGACCAACCCTTTGTACCCTAGAGGCGGTAGTATCATCCTTACACATGAAGATGAAATTCCCAACAAAAAAGGGAATAGGAGAATGTTCCGCCGACCAAAAAGGAAGCAAGTAAAGCTACGCCAATTACATGAGAAAGCGAGTAAAAACAAGCTCTACCATGGCTGTCGAAGTCAGAGATGATCGTGATGAAGAAAACATGCAAAGAGCCGAACCAGTAGAAAAATTAGAAAAGATTATGCTGAATTCAAGGAAAGATCACGAAACCATGATTGGAGCAGAACAAGAAGAAGAGTTCAAAAATAGTCTAACCAGCCTTTTACAGAAAAATACTGACGTCTTTGCATGGTCGGCCGAAGACATGCCCGGAATTGACAGAAAAGTAGCCGAGCACAGGTTAAATATTGACCCTCAGGCAATTCCAATAATACAAAAAAGAAGAAATTTTTCTTTAGAAAAGCATGAGGCCATCCGAACAGAGGCTCAGAGGCTCAGAAGCTGAAGCAATCCGGATTCATTAAACCTATCGACCACCCAACTTGGTTGGCCAATGTGGTAATGGTAAAGAAGGCAACCGGAAAATGGAGAATGTGCACAAACTATACCGACCTCAACAAAGCCTGTCCAAAGGATTGTTATCCTCTAAGGATAGACCTGCTCATCGATGCAACAGTCGGGCACGAGATGCTTAGTTTCATGGACGCCTATTCAGGATACAACCAAATCTTGATGAACCCAGACGACCAGAAACACACAGCATTCATGACAGACAAGGATAGTTACTACTACTAAGTAATGCCCTTTGGTCTAAAAAATGCTGGGGCAGCCTACCAGTGAGCAGTCAACAAAATTTTCGAGCAGCAGATAGGCAGGAATATGGAGGTATACGTTGATGACATGCTGATAAAGAGCACATCTCAATCCAACCATCTAAAAGACCTAGCAGAAGTTTTTTAGGTACTCCGAGCATACAAATGAAGCTCAACCCAGAGAAATGCGCTTTTGGAGTATCTTCAGGAAAAATTTTGGGGTTCATGGTATCCCAAAGAGGAATAGAGGCTAATCCTGAGAAGATAAAAGCCATACAAGAGATGAAACCACAAAAAACAATCCTAATCTGCATGCCTTTTGTTGAAATACAATGTTTGGCAAGAATGGCTTTTTGATCAATGATCTCAAGCCCTCTATTTATAAATAAGTGGAAAGTAGAATATTACAAGGAATAGAAGTTTACATGAATGCAAACTCTAATTTAACTCCTATACAAACTCTTATTAGACTCCTAATAGAATCCAACACTCCCCCTCAAGTTGAGGCATAGATATTAGTCATGCCCAACTTGCCTACAATAGGAAGGAAATCTCTTTCTTTCAAACCCTTAGTGAAAACATCTGCTACTTGGTCTTTAGATCTTACAAAAGGCATGCAGATAAGCCCTTATTCCAACTTTCCTTTGACAAAAAACCTGTCAATTTCAATGTGTTTAGTTCGATCATGTTGCACTGGATTATTAGCAATACTAATAGCAGACTTGTTGTCACAATATAACATCATAGGGTTTGGAACTTGAACTCAAATATCTTGCAGCAAGCCTTTCAACCATAGTAGCTCACAAATTCCACGAACCATAGCTCTATATTCAGCTTCGGTACTAGTTAAAGCTACCACATTCTGTTTCTTACTTCTCCAAGTAACTAGATTACCTCCAACAAAGATACAGTAACCTGAAATTGACTTCCTGTCTGGAGATCCAGCCCAGTCTGCATCAGTGTATGCTTCTACTTTTAGATTATCAGTGGGTGATAGAAGTACTCCTTTTTCAAGGAGTTCCCTTCAAATACTGTAGTATTCTGGTAACAACCTTCATATGAGCTAAATATGGATCATGCATGAATTGGCTCACTATCCCTACAGCATAAGCGATGTCTGGCCTGGTGTGGGACAAGTAAATAAGCTTCCCTACCAGCCTTTGGTATCTTCCTTTGTCCACTGGTTCTCCCTCTTTTTCTTTAAGTTTAGCTCCAGCTTCAATAGGGGTATCAACTGCTTTGCACCCCAACATTCCCACTTCTGATAATAGATCTAAGACATACTTTCTTTGGGATAGGAATATACCTTTATTTGATCGAGCCACCTCAATCCCTAAGAAATACTGTAATTTCCCTAGATCTTTAATTTCAAATTCTCTGCTAAGAAATGTGATGTTAGTACCTGACTTCTTGACAAATAGTGTATGATCAGCATTGCTTTGCTTGTACCCAATAGAAGTCATTGCCTTGAAGGCGTCCAAACCAACGATCTAGGAGACTGTTTTAACCCATATATTGACCTCTTCAACCGACGGACTTTCCCTGCAGATTGTCATCGGAAAAACCATGTGGGATTTCCATATAGACCTCTTCTCGCTAACTCCCCATGTAAGAAGGCATTCTTTACGTCTAGTTGGTGCAAGTTCCGGTGTTTGTTCACGACTACGGACAACGGAACTCGACGGTATTTAGTTTCGCAACAGGGGCAAAGGTCTCCCCGATAATCAATCCCATAGGTCCGGGTAAACCCCTTTGCAACTAGTCTAGCTTTCAACTTGTTCACTGATCCATCCATATTTTGTTTAACCACAAATACCCATTTGCAGCCCACTGGTTTTTTCCTGGAGGAAGTGTAATCAGCTCCCAAGTGTCATTTTCTTCATTGCCTGCATTTCCTCTACCATAGCTTCCTTCCATCTCTTATCGGGATAAGCTTCCCGCCAACTTTTAGGAGCGATACGGATGACGGAGAGGATATAAAAGCACGGTAGGAGTCGGACAAAGAGTTATAAGAACATATTTAGCTATGGGATGTTGAGTACAAGATCCGACTCCTTTTCTAGCAGCAATAGGAAGATTGGAAGAAGATACCTCGGTAGAATCCGATTCGGAGCGGGAGACTAAAGTGGTAACGTATCACCTTTCTCCACCGCTTAGCCGGTTGTATTTCTTCCTCCGATAAGTCTTCACCTCCTTATTTTGGTCAATCTGGTTTTGAAAGACCCCAACAGTGTGTCTCACAAGAGTGGTCTCCCCACGCTAGGTTCTTCACATGGTTCGAAATCGAAGGGGAGGATTAGAGTCCTCGGGTATCCGCCAAAGTCTCCCCACGGCGGAAACTCTTCGGGACTCTTAGTTGTGTTGTGTGTGATAGGAAGATCTATAGTCGGAAAGAACACCTCTCCTCTAGGACTCTCCCCCTGGAGAGGTGTATAGTAAGGGCAAGACTCATTAAAAATTACATCCATGGATACAATGGTTTTCCTGGAAGGCGGATGATAACATTTGTACCCTTTCGGTGCGGAATACCCCAAAAATATGCAACGTGGCCGCGGAGCTGCTTACTCCGGTGCTTGATTCGCATAACACACACATCCAAAAATCTTTGGGGGAATAACAAAAGAAGAGGCTCCTGAAGAATCTCATTAGGACATTTAAAACCAAGTATCCTATTGGGCATCCTATTCATAAGGTAAGTAGCAGTGAGAATAGCGTCACTCCAGTATTGGTCAGGGACATTTATAAAAATCATAATGGAACGGGCTATCTCTAAGAGATGCCGATTCTTCCTTTCGGCAACCCCATTTTGGGCAGCCGTATCAACGCATCGGTCGATGTATTATGCCGAATCGAGAGAGATATCTTTGAAATTCACCATCAATATACTCATGCCATTGTCACTGCGAAGGATCTTCACGGTGGCATTGAACCGAGTTTTAATCATATTATAAAAGTCACGAAAACATCGGAAAACCTCATTTTTTTGTTTTAAAAGATAAATGCATGTAGAACGAGGTGACAATCAATAAAAGTAACAAAGTACCTATGGCCAATAATAGACACACGTCGGCGGGGACCCCACACATCGGTTGAATTAGCATAAAAGGAATAGGTTTTCTATTATGAAGAGAAGGTAAATAAGTAGAACGAGTCTGTTTTGCAAAAATGCAAGCTTCACAAAAAAAATTATTTTCATTATAAGAAGAAACCAAATCAGGAAATATTTTCTTAAGAGTTCCTAGAGGGGGGTGACCTAGCCTACAGTGCCACTGATGAAGGTCTAATATTACCGAATGGACCGGATTAGAAGATGTAGTCAAAGCAGGCGTAGATTCTCCAATCGGCTCAAGCAAATAAAGTCCATTGTCTAGTTTACCACGTCCAATCTCCTTCCCCGTGACCAGATCCTGGAAGACACAATAAGATGGGAAAAAAGTTACTTTACAATTCAAGTCATGTGTAAAACTACTGATAGAGAGCAAGTTAGTAGAGAAAGAGGGAACATGTAAAACTTTAGACAAAGAAAGTGATGGAGAATGCTGAATGGTCCCTTTTCCAGCAATGGAAGAATAGGATCCATCAGCAATTTGAACTTTATCCTTTCCAGAAGTTGGAGAATATTGTGAGAAAGAGGAGGATAAACCCGTCATATGATTAGTAGCTCCCGTATCAATGATCCAAGGAGTAGAAACTCAAGAAGCTTGAAAGCTTGTAAAGGTTTTACCTGAAGTAGCAAGGTAGGTGTTGGTATGGGTAGTAGAGGAAGCAGTGGTCAATGCTGTACCTTCAATAGTTGTCATGTTGACAATCTGCAGTTCTTCAGTCTTCACCCTTTCGAAGTAACAGAAATGTCGCAGAATGCAATAGCCAAACAACCCAAACAGATCTACCTCTTTTTTTTTTCTTTTTTTTTTTCGGTAATGACAAATATGTCCTTGAAAAAACGGAATTTGCAAATAAATCTCATAACTTATACAAATTTACATATAAGTCCCTGTAAAGCAAATTTACCAAAATAACCCTCAAATATGTATTTTATTTGGGCTAATCGAATTACCTCAGATGAAGAGTCGATTTCTCAAACGCAGGCTTAAGGAGAACAGCCCTAGTCGAAGAACCTTAATAGCAAAACCCCAATTGAAGGTTTCAGATGACTAACCAAGCTTCAGAATCGCAGGCTGCAGATGAAGAATCAGACAGAAAAAATTGCAAGGCTGAGTGAGTTGTTGCGCGAAGTTGCGATTTCTTCTTCTCTTCTTCTCTTCTACTTTCCTCTGTTTTCGTTCTTATTCATTGAATCGAGGCGACGTCGCGTCTTCTTTCTTTTTTCTTTTTTCGTTTCGTTCTGGAATCAATCGTCGTCTTCTTCTTTCTTCTTTTTTTTTTCTGTTTCGGTTGGCGACCAAGATAGTCTGAAAACGCATGACGAAGATTGGCGATGGTTTGAAAAAATCGAGAAGAAGAAGGTAGGTCGCTTCCCAAATCGAATTTAGGCTCGGATGCCATGTTGAAATACAATGTTTGGCGGAATGGCTTTTTTGATCAATGACCTCAAGCCCTCTATTTATAAATAAATGGAAAGTAGAATATTACAAGGAATAAAAGTTTACATGAATGCAAACTCTAATTTAACTCCTATACAAACTCTTATTAGACTCCTAATAGAATCCAATAGATAAAAGCCATACAAGAGATGAAACCACCAAAAAGCATCAAGGAAATACAAAGTCTCACTGGTCGGGTAGCAGCCTTAAACAGGTTCATAGCCCGGTCAGGAGAGAGATGTTCACCTTTCTTTCAAGCCTTAAAAATATTTCCAAAAAGGGAGTACCAGAATGGAGCGAGGTGTCAACAAGCTTTCGAACATCTAAAAGAAAAGCTAACTACTCCACCCTTGCTCGTACGACCGACCACAGGAAAGGAATTGATCGTCTACTTGGCAACTTCGCCCCTGGCTGTTATGGCAGTACTAGTGCAAGATGAAGGAAAACAGCAAAACCCAGTTTACTATGTGAGCCACGTGCTCCTTGATGCTGAAACAAGATATCCAGAAGTGGACAAGCAAGCTTTGGCCCTGGTCATAGCAGCCAGGAAACTGAGACCATATTTTCAATCACATCCTATTGCAATATTAACAAATTTTCCCTTGAAGAATATACTGCACCGACCAGACCTGGCCGGAAGACTGGTATCATGGGCAGTTGAGCTAAGCGAGCATCAAATAGAGTTCCGACCAAGACCAGCTATTAAAGCACAGGTCCTGGCTGATTTCATCCTTGAATCTTCTGAACCAAGGCATGGGCAAGAAGAAGAGGCCACTTCCGAAAGCATCAAAAGATGGATACTTTCAGTGGATGGTTCTAGCAACGCACAGGGGAGTGGAGCGAGATTGCTCCTAATCAACCCAGGAGGATTCCAAATACGGTATGCACTACGCTTCCAATTCAAGGCCTCAAACAATAAAGCAGAATATGAAGCACTAATAGCAAGTCTTCGTATAGCAAAAGCCCTTGACATTCAGAACATCAAAGTTAGAAGTGACTCACAACTAATTGTGAACCAAGTGAACGGGCTATATGAAGCAAAAGAAAAGAGGATGACTAAATATCTGACCATGGTCAACCAATACAGACAATTCTTTAAAGACATCCAAATCCAACAAGTCCCTAGAGCAGAAAATGAGCAGGTAGATGCCTTATCTAGGTTGGCTACGGATGAGATGGAAGCTGACCCGGTCGAATATATGGAAAAGCTACAGTTTCCGAGCATCAATTTGACCGACCAGATGCACATACAGACCGAGCACAGTTGGATGACTCCAATAATCAATTATCTAGAAAGTGATTTACTATCAGAAGATCCAAAAGAAGCTAGAAATATAAAGCAAAGAGCAGTCAGATACACTGTCAGAAATGACAAGTTATACAAAAAGTCTCTCACCCGACCATTGTTACGATGTGTAGGGGCTCCTGAGGCAGCTGTCATCCTAAAAGAAATTCATGAAGGAAACTGTGGAGGCCATATAGGAGCCACAGCCTTAGCAGACAAGGTAATAAGGCAAGGATACTATTGGCCCACACTACAACAAGATTCAAAGGCTCACATCCGCAAATGTGACAAGTGTCAGGCACACGCCAACATACCTCATGCTCCCGCAATGCCTCTGACATCAACTCTCTCTCTGATTCCATTCGCTAGATGGGGGATAGACCTGGTAGGAAAACTACCAAAGGCCACAGGAAGCAGAGAGTACCTGGTGGTGGCGGTCGATTACTTTACTAAATGGGTGGAGGCTGAAGCACTAGCATCCATCAATACCGAGCAGATGAAAAAATTTGTCACGCATAATATCATGTATCGGTATGGTATCCCAAAAATCATTGTCCCCGACCACGGTAAACAGTTCGAAAATGTTGAATTCGAACGATTCTATAAAGAGCAAGGCATAGAGCACCGTTGGTCTTCTGTAGCATATCCACAGAGCAATGGCTAAGTAGAAGTTACTAATAGATCCATGCTGGAAGGATTAAAGAAAAGATTGGACCAATCTAAAGGCAGATGGGTAGAAGAGTTGTCTAAAGTACTCTGGTCTTACCGAACTACTGCCAGGACGACCACCGATGAATCTCCATTCCGACTAGCATATGGAGTCGAAGCTCAGATTCCCGTAGAGGTTAAGGTCGGATCTATCAGAGAAGAAGAATTCAATGAGGAAGCTAACATCGAAGGAATGAGGGCAAACATAGACTTCATTGAGGAAGTCAGAGATAAAGCACAATATCGATTGGAGGAATACCAAAGACGCATTGCAACACACTACAATGCAAGGGTTAAACTACGACAGTATCTCGCTGGAGATTTGGTCCTCCGCAAATCATCTGCTTCTAATCCCACAAATCAAGGAAAGCTTGCTCCAAACTGGGAAGGACCGTACATTATAGTACAACAAGTCGCCTCGGGAGCATACAAGCTGCGAGATCCAAAGACCGGCCAACTAATACCTCGGACCTGGAATTCAAACAACTTGAGGAAATACTATCAATAGTATAAAATCCTCAACAAATTTTGGAATTTTATTTCAGTTTTTGTCTTTAAATTGTTTAGATACACACAGTAGTTTGTGATTCAGACATTTCGAAGTTTTTCCATTGAATAAAGTTTTTGAAGTTTCTACATATCAGCTCAAGCTAGCATACTTAGCTAAGATGATCACAGGAGTACTGACAGAAACTAAAATTCATAAACCGACCTACTAAGGTCTAGAACAAAAGCCCTAAGTCACTTAGGCACAAAAACCCTAAAAACAACTTAGGCACCAAAAGCCCTCAATCACTTAGGCATAAAAGCCCTATGCCACTTAGGCACAGAAGCCCTAAGCAACTTAGGCACAAAAGCCCTAAAACAACTTAGGCACCAAAAGCCCTAAGTCACTTAGGCACAGAAGCCCTAAGCAACTTAGGCACAAAAGCCCTATGTCACTTAGGCACAGAAGCCCTAAGCAACTTAGGCACAAAAGCCTTAAGTCACTTAGGCACAAAAGCCCTATGTCACTTAGGCACAGAAGCCCTAAGCAACTTAGGCACCAAAAGCCCTAAGTCACTTAGGCAAACCGACCTACTAAGGTCGGTAACAAAAGCCCTAAGTCACTTAGGCACATAAGCCCTAAGCAACTTAGGCACATAAGCCCTAAGCACTTAGGCACAAAAGCCCTAAATCACTTAGGCACAAAAGCCCTAAATCACTTAGGCACGAAGCCCTAAGCAACTTAGGCACCAAAAGCCCTAAGTCACTTAGGCAAACCGACCTACTAAGGTCGGTAACAAAGGCCCTAAGCAACTTAGGCACAAAAGTCCTAAGCCACTTAGGCAACTGACCTACTAAGGTTGGTAAGTAAAAGTTCCTCGAGCACAAGAAGATAATGCTTGGAAAGAAAGGAATAACGATTGACCAAAAACATCTTTGGAGATTAAAATAAATATTTCATTCCAAACAAAAAAGTGTTATCCATACAAAAAGGATCATCTTAAAAAAGCTCAAGGACGTTAATAAGCAAGGTTTACAGGAAGATAGGCTAAGATTTACTATCTGGCTTCTTCAGACAAGACACATTCTTCGAAGTGGAGGTTCCCGAGCTACCAACCTCGGGCAAAGGATCCCAATTAGAATCTAGAAACTCAGCCACTTCAACCGGTTGCGGCTTAGGAAACCTTGCTTGGGAAGCACACCAGGAAGGACGGGGAATCTTAAGGTCGTCATAGATTCCAGGATCGATCAAATCTTGAAATCGTTCCAAATCCAAGTCTTTGAAAGCTGCTATGATACCCTGGTAGGCATGACGCCGGGCATAAATATACCCGGGCTCAGCTACTTTGGCCATGAACTTCTTACAGCTGGATGTCCTGACCCACCTCTTGATCACCTCAAAGCGAAGCTCGTTGGGGATATCTTCGAAAACACAAGGAGCTTTCTCCTCAACTGCTTTCATCAGCTTCGCCACTTGGTGATCCGAGCTCTCTAACTTAGCTCGGAGGCTAGAGATCTCACATCTTTTCCGACTAAGGAGCCTTGGGTTTCTTCCAGGCTAGTTTGAAGAGAAGTTTTTTCAAGTTCCATAGCCTCATTTCTCCCCTTCAAAGCAGCAACCTCGCTGAGAAGATCGGCCCTCCCGAGCAATCAAAGAATCCTTGCTCGTCTTCAAAGATGATGCTTCTTTTTCCAAATCCTTAATGCGTTGCTCGGATTTCTGCAACGCAAAATAATCCTCCCGAGCTGAGTGAATACTCTGACCTACGGATTGAACCATAGCGCAAGCCATCCTATAACCAAGAGAAAAACTGGTTAAAGATACAATTCCCAAAGGGATGAAATTTTCAAAAAAGCAGGGAAATCACTTGCCTAACAGTAATAGCATGAGCTTTGAGACGACCAAAATTCTCCAGATAAGCCATGTCAGCAGGAAGAAGCACTCCGGACATCCACTCATTAGCAACTCGGGAGATGACAGAGGAAGTTCCCTCAAATACCGAGGAGCTAGCATCCAACGACCAATCAGGTCGAAGAATGTTGGATGGCTCTGAAGCTCCAGCCTCCGACCTGGGAATGTCTTTAAAAGACACATCATCTCCCAAAGGGGGAGGAGGCTCGGAATCCGAAGCTTTCTCCGAGCTGGACGTTTTCTTCGAAGGGCGGGGAGGCAGGTCACCAGGTTTCTCCTTTCGGACCCTAACTGCCTTTCCCTTGGGGGAAGAGACAGGACTAGTTGAAGCCTTATCCGACTTAGTTGGATGTTTTGCCTCCACTTGCTGCATAGTAGCAGCGACCTCCTCAAAGTCATCCTCTCCGAGCATCACTGCATCATTTTCCCGAGTAAGATAACTTGGAATTATAAAAATGATAAAGAAACAAATAGACAAAAAGAAGAAAACTCTTCTTACCAATCAAAAACCCCCAGTAATGAAGGATATTCGGATATTCCGGACAATATCCATTCACAGCAAGCAAGTTCCGATCTTCAATGGGGATCATCCGAATTCGATCCCTTACTTCATGTTCGGAATGAGAAAAAGGAGGAATGGCATTTGAATCCTCCCTAGGTTGTTTGGGCCAGGAGGTCGGAAAGCTGGGGAAAGAAGGGGACCGAACAAAGAAGTACCGAGACCTCCAACCCTTGGTATTGGTTGGAAGAGTACCTGATCCTACAAAGTTACCCTCCCACCCAGTTTGCAGAGAAGTTCGTTTGGAGAGATAGAACCAACGACTTTGTTCTTGTTTTTTATACATAAAAAATTAAAGGAATAAAGGTAAGGTCGGAATAACACCGACCTCAGACTGGTTTGCAAAATCCCCAGAAACAAATTATGTTGCGCCAACTAGTTGGCGCCAACATCCCTGGACACATCCCAAAATGATTAAGCATATCAGAAAAAATTGGGTGCACAGGAAGTCTAAAACCACTGACAAAGGCATCTTCATACACTGCAAACTCACCAGGAGAAGGTCGGTGAGCCCGATCATGGAAAGAAGGAACCCTCAGTATGAAGCCATCAGGAATGGAGTACCGAGCTCGGATTTCCTTCAAATCATTTTCGGTCAACTCGGACGGATAAAAACTGGACCCGAAGTGCTAGGGTCGAAATCTATGTGTTCGGAAGTCCTAGGACGACTTTTCTCAAGAGCTAAGGCTGAAGAAGAAAGCTTAAGCAGCCAACGTGTCCTGTTCGTACTAAACCGACTACGAATACTTAATGAAGTCAATTCAGCATCACTAAGTAGGTTTGGACGAGTACCAGGAGACAAGGTCGGGTCAATTTCAGTGTCACTCTCTGTGTCACTGTACCCAGAAGAAGAAGCTCCACTGTTCTCAGAACGAACAGAAGAGCTCCCAGAAGAGGGGGGATAGGGGAAGATCTAGAGGGCCTAGAAGCTTTCCTCTTAACACCCATCACGAACAAGAAGTCTATACTAAGGCTAGAGTTGCAGAAATGAAAGAACTGACAAGCAAAGCCCAAGGAAAATAAAAAACAGAAAGGGGAAAGCACACTCAGAATACAACACCAAATGAAGAATAAAATAGATGGAAATAACCAGGAGGGAAGACGAACTTACTTGTGACAGGAATCGAAGAAAGAGCTCCTATGAAGGTCGAAAAAAAGCACTTTAGAAAATCTGCAACTTTCGTCTTCTCCACAGACACAACAGTAAGCACAGTAAAAAGTAGAAATGGAAAAGGAAGGACAGATTTATATACACTTCCTAAATATCCAAATCTAAGAGATAAAAAGAGGAAAAGTATAAAAAAACTCCTAATCTAATGGCTTTAAAGACCTCCACATCCAACGATCCTACACAAGATCTCTTCTGAAGATTCCAATCTGGCGCTGATAATCTGGAAGTGTAAACGGTTAATCTTCTCAGGTTTTTTAACTCCAAAAGGTCATTATTAAAGACCATCAATACAAGGCCACGTGTCCATAAAGGTGGAACCTCCAAAAGTCGTGCGCCGTCAATACACGTTTCACGAAACTGCATCTGTCATGATGACGTCAGGCTTGAAGATCTCCCAAAATCAGTCTGGATATTGTAAAAATCCAAAGTTATACTGGTCGGAGGCTAAAATGTGTTCGGTCACCAAATCTCTAAAGCCCGAACAAGAGAAAGCTCGGACTTCAGAGACTGGGAACTTATGATAAGGAAAAAATAAATAAATAAGCTTAAACCAGTCCGGTTTAAGCCCAGTCCGACCAGATCGGAATCAAACCAGTTTGGTTTGAGCCTAGTCCGACCAACTCGGATCGCGTTAGACAAACCAAGTCAAGGTCAGTCGAATAAGTACAAAGGATGAATAACAAGGTAAATCTGAATAAGATTCTAGCCAAAGAAATAGTATTAAGTCACGACTCAACTACTCGTGTTTGAGTAGGACTCAATGACTAAGAGTCAAATCACAACCTAACTAGGGTTTGAGTCTCACTCAAACTCATACATAGAAAATCTATAAAAAAGTAAGGGAGCATAAGAGAAAGGTACGCTGAATAAAGCCATCACTATTCGTATTATTATTGTTCATTACTTTCTTGCCTTCCTTAGTCGGATTTCTAACTAGATCGTCGGAGGTGAAAACTCGACTTCCACGGTCGAGCTCATCTTTGCAGGTTCAACCGGCTAAAGGGACGAACAGGATTGTGCAGCAACAGTAACCATGATACATTTGAAACTTCACAGTGTCAAGATGCATTTGAAAGAAAATATGGAGCCCAGTTGGAAACCAGAAATATGGAAGTGTGCTCATTTGAGTTGGATGGGGAGCAGATAAAACCAGGCTAGAATGAAGGAGACTAATTGATGAGAGAAGCTCCAGAAAAAGCACAAGAGCAAGACACGACGAAGGATATAAAAAGGTACCAACTACATTTATCATATTTCAAATTTATAAAAGCAATGGGGACTTCACAACAGATTTACTGGTCTCATTCAGATGGGGAGAAAAATATCCAAAGAATAGTGGATCGGAGTATCCAAACATACTCTCGAGAAGTGGGGGGGAAGGGATCCATACATTAGTTAAACTGAAACAGAGAAGAAAAAACAAAAGTCCCAACAACAACAGTCGCAACATAGTAGTCTCCACCTGCGATTCAATGAACTACAAAAGAATGTGCAATTAGAAGCTGCCATGCATTGCAACATATTCAATAATGTTTCTTCCTTGCAGAATTAATCCATGTTTTCAACTGTGACATCGACAAGGTTTTCTAAAGGATTTTGTTTAAATAGTGCTGTAACTCCAGAATGGCTAATCTTGAAATCATAACCCATCAGCCCCACCAATATGAAAACAGAGCCATGACTAAAGAACTGAAAGAATCAAAAGAAGCAGTGGAGGGGGGGAACTCAAGTATGTATAAAGAATCAATTACATGAACTACATGTAATTTTACAAAGAAACAAGTTCAAAAAAAATAAAAATAAAAAGGAAAAAAACAATTTAAGGAGAATATAAAGAAGCCTGCCCAGAGCGAAAACAGAGAGCAACATCCATGGCTGGCTGCTGCTGAAGCTGTCAATCAGTAATCATGAATTAGTGCTTCAGGGTAGTCTTCCAGTACTTTTTTTGATCCAACGGAAGCCAACAGAATTAATGAGTTCACAGTTTTTCTTATTTCTTTTATTCTTAGGCTAATCACAATGAGTTTCAAAGAGGTGCTGGGCAATCTTTGATAAGAAGACACTAGAGATTGATAGATTATTCAAGCAAAGTAGAAGAGGTAATTAGAAGTGTAAGGAGTAATTCATCGAACAGGTAATGGGCAATCTTCGATAAATCTGGAATACTGATTTCTCAAAGATAATGTTCATAAGCTCCATTTTACATCAATAATTTACAAACTCAGAAATTAAGAATTAGATCGAAATTCTTATACATGAAAAAAAAAAATGTATAAAGTGGAGCTTTCTATCATTTTGATTCATGTCACCTAAATTAGAAGGGCTCGTGAAAAATAATAAAGCATCCTCATATTTATAACCTAAATCAGAGGAAGAATGTCTCAAACCTTACCCCAGGTGAAATGAAAAAAAGATCAAACAACACTATCTCGCCTCAAGTTGCAATGAGGTGTCAACGGATGAGATTTGAAGTTCTAAAAGGAATTTTGCGATGAGATTAGAAAGGAGAAGAAGATCCAGGAGGTTACACGAGCACATTGACACGAGAGACCTCGAGTTGCAGACAAATCATTGAGAGGAAATCTCGCACGAGAGGTTTGGGGTATTGGGATTATCGGGCACAATTTTGTTGGGTTTATTGGGCACAGTTTTGTTAAAACTGTTTTTGGAATGAAAAAACAAGTAAAACTTGTTTTGCAAAACATGGCTTTCCAGCTACATTTACCACCCGTCCGTTTTTCTAGCACACAAAAATGAACCAGTTTACCAAACGCATTTCAGCTGTTTTCTGTTCTCTCTCTTTTTTTCTTTTTTTTTTCTTTTTTTTTCATAACTTCATCCACCATCCCTAACAAACTTATTTGTTGGAGGATGTGAAATGGAAAACCAGTCATACTTTAGAAGGTTTCATGGATTCAGACCGTTGATACTTAAGAATTCTATACTGAACATAAAAAGGTATGATCTGCAATGGCTCTTTCAGCTCCCTATCCAAGGAAGGAAAAGCCAAAGCTTTAAACTTCTAACAATACCATCCCCCCTTAATATTCCCAATGAAAATGTAGAGACAACACTGTCTTTAAATTGAATGAATGACCCATGGATATATCTCACTCTAAGAAGAGATGAATTCTCAATGTATGCTCATTGTTTTTTTCTCTCTCCTCACTCAGCTCATAACTCTTGAAGTATTATCATTGACAATGGCAACAGTGAGAAAAAATGGTTACAAAAGCCATTTGTGATCCCCCACCCCTACTTTTTTGAAGATGCACACATTTCTATGAAATTTATGTGTTTTAACAACTAAAAATTTGGAATCCAACTTGTAAGAGTGAACAACAGTGACTCTTTTTTTGTTCTTTTTTTTTTTTTTGTCTTTTTTTTCTTCTTTTTTTCATTGTTTTTAATGCAAAGAGGAGCAGAATCAATTAAGATGATTTCTTTTACCATCTTGTTGTTGAATTACATCACTGGTTCTTAATTACTAGAACAAGATAAGTGTCATAAACTTTTGTATTCAGCTAAGACTTTGTCACTGTTATGGCACTGGGTATATCCTAACTGACAATGCATCAATTCTACCTGTTTTAGCTTGGTTACACTATAGTAAGTCTGAGACCAGCAATCATACGGGGGATGGATACGTACGAAAATTATACAGCTAAATAGATTCTTTTCCAAAAGTCAGCCGCAATAAAATACACACAGCAGTGATACTTAAGTATTTAATAAGTGTGAAATACAGCTGCTCTAGTAGCAATAATACAAACTTATATAGTAGACATCACAACCTAATAAAAAAAAAAAAAAAAAATTAAAATATATAAACAACTCTTTTAATCAAAAAGAAACCTACACAACACCATCATATAATCCATGAAACTCAGAAGACAAGATGTATCCTAACAGACATACATTGTTACAACTTCTATGGGACCCACCATACATCAGGTTCCAAGGCACTCTTCACGTACTCCAAAAACCCCACTGTTCCTAAAGGACTATGTGAATAAATACTATAATTCTCAAGGGTAGATGGGAGACTATACTATAAGATAAGGGTATCTTGGATATTCGGTATGCATTCTGCGTTCCTGTCTGTTGTTGTTCCTTTAAGCACTCGGATGTGGATAGGATATGAATATTACCTAACTTCTCTCTCCGTTTCTCACTCTTGTTCTCTTTCCTCTTAATTTCTCTTCTATTATATTAGATCGTGGTCCGCCTGCCGGTTATCTGGCGGGGCGAGATTCGTTCGCTCGCGCCGGCACATATCTGGACGTGCTCATTGCTTCTCTCACACTTCCGCGGTGGGGGCTTCGCTCGGTTATGCGGATCTCCAATATGGATGGTCGTCTTGAACTGTGTCGACGATCTATGCCATTGAAGTTCACCAAGTTCTGCTTCATTCGCTCACGGCCGGATTCCACTGGAATCCAACTCGAACGGTTCGCCTTGATTTTCCAAAATTTATCGGGATCGATCCGTCGGCTGGATCTATTGGCGATTTTTTGATCTACATTTAACTCCGGCGCTCGGGGTCGTATTTCTTCATTCCATATGGTTGGGGGATGGTTCGGTGGATGTATACAAACAATCCCGTGGGAGCTGTTTTGGCTCTGATCGGTTTGGTCCTTCCGATTATGAGGATCATCGGGAGATTGTTGTGCATCACTCGGTGGCTGATATCTCGCGCTTTGGCCTTGGCTCCGGATATCTGGAATTCCAACGTCGTTCTTGTAGTTGTTTTGTGTGGGATTGACGATCTTGCAGGTGAGAGCACTCGGCCGTTGTTGACGGGGCCGTTGGACTTGGCTCGGGCGACTTCGGCGCACGCTCACATTTCGCTTCTTCCGTTTCAGTACCACCATTACTTCCAACTCCATCTCCAACACCAATTTCTGCGTCCGCACTACCGCATCTACTGCATTACCAATCAACGATTCCGAGTGGTGCGCAGCCGTCCGGCCTCTGTTTCAATTGCGCGGGGTTTTTCCCGGACATCGGTGTGACTCGTCACCTCTTGTTTTGGATTATGATGCTGGTGATCCGGTGGACCCCGACTTGATTCAGAACCATCGATTGAGATGAGATAGTGTCGGGCTCGTAACTCTCCTTCCACTCGATGTGGATACCACACCGACAACTCTTCGATTCACCGGAAGAATATTCGGGCTTCACCGATATTGGTTGATAGTGGCGCACCAACATTTCCTCCGGCGTGAGCGCGTTCTACTAGGGTGTAAGTCGAACAACCGCCGATGTCCGTCATGATTGGTGGAACATTGCTTGTGAAGGGCTAGTCGTGAATTACCTCTTTGTATTCAATCTTACCAGCTGACCATTGATGCTTATGTATTCCCTTTGGGTGGTGCGATTTGATCTTAGGGGTCCAATGGTTAACCACTTTGGGACCGGTGATTTTTGACTATAGTCGTTAACATGAAATTTGAACAGCCGGGCAGGGTTTGAACTACGGGCGACCCAACATCCTCCAGCCCATTTAATTTCCATGAGTTAAAGAGCGTCTCGCCACATGTGTTGAACTCTTTATTGGACTTGGATATGGGCCAATTGCAACTCCGGATCGAGGCCCGATCTTGACGTTTTACAGTGCAGCAGTCTTTGAGAGCCTACCCGGCTTCCTCCTCCGCTCTCGAGACCATGCTATCTACCTCGCCTGGTGCAGCCCCCGTTAGTGTCCGGCCCTGCGGATATCCTCACTTCCGGAGTTGACGACAGTGGAGAGTATGTTACGCGGTATAATTCGGCCCGTGCCCATTTTCTTCACCTGTATTATTAGTTGCGTGATGGAGTGGCGTTTCGTGTGATTATCGGGCCCTCTGCGGTGCGGTCGTGATCGCTTTCCTATACCCACTATTGTGAGATCTTTGCGATTATTGGGCCGGTATTTTTCTGCTAGATCTCCGTTCGTTTATCATCAAATTAGAGTTCGAGTTGAGGATGTCCACCTGCATTTGGACACATGAGGGTCACTATGTTTTTGGTGATGCCTTTTGGGCTCACCACCGCTCGGCTCATTTCGGGAATCTGATAGTGTCTTGCCCTATCTTCGCAAGTTTTTGTTGGTTTTTTTATGACCTCTTGGTCTATAGCCGTGATTGGACCGACACCTAGCCCATCTACGGGTTGTCTTGGGAGTACTTCGCCCATCACTTTTTGCTAAGAACCAAGTGCGACTTTGGGCGCCTCCATTGGATTTTGGGACATGTGGTGTCCATCTGGTTTATCTGTGGATCGGATTACTGCTATTTTCATGGCCCATACCCACTGTTTCGTGAGGTACGGGCCTTCCTTGGGCTCACCGGCTACTACCGAAGTTTATCGGGATATCTGCTCTTGTGGTCCATTAACCAATTTAACCAAGGGATCGTATTGTTGGACCGAGTTGCTCCGTGCTTTTTGAGTTAGGCGACTCACTGGCACCCCTTTGCGTTACCGGTTTTACTAAACCTTTCACTATTGGCGATGCTTCGGAGTTGGTTGGCGCTGTACTCTCCGGTTCGCCCTTGCATTTTTTAGTATTATCTCGCAATTACAGGAGCTTCTACTTATGTTCGTGAGATCGCAATCACACGCAATTGGATGGCTCGACCTACTCGGACACAAGTTTTACATTGCACGGACCGAGAGCCTCCGGTTGGTAACTCGTGTGTGCCGCCCGCCATCGTTTAGCAAACTCTGGGATATACATTTGAAATCTCTTACAAACTGGTGGATAATTGTGCGCGTGCTCTATCGGTGGGGTTGTTTATGGGATTCTGGGCCGATTTCTTACTTGGTGCGAGATATTGCATTCTGTGAACTACAACAACTCTATGACATTAACCAGCCGGAGATTACCCTGCGTTTGATTGAGCGGACTCATTTTTCATCGTCACCGCTTGGTTTTAGATCCGGCATCCCCACTGTCACCAATTTCTTGAAGAGTATCATTCAACTCCTTGTGGTGGCTGTGGGTTTTTCGCCTGGGCCTCTCCTCGTTTATTGGAGGAATGCGTGAGGCTGCCAAACACTTTGTTGCCCAGTCCACTGCCAACAATGAGTCACTCGCCTCCGGCCGGCTTGTTGCAACCCCTCCCCATTCCGAGCGTTTTGGGAGATCTCGTGGTTTCATTGTGGGGTTACCTCCTTCGATGGTACATCAATCATGGTTGTGGTCGCCGCTTGTCCAATATGCGCACTTCACACCCTTATCTAGCCATTTCACCATCAGAGGTTGCCGAAGCATTTTTGAATAATGTTGTGAAGCTCCATGGTATACCTAAAACATTGGTCAGTGATCGTGATCCCTTATTTCTAAGCTCGTTCTGGCGGAGCTCTTCCGACGCGTGGTACACAGCTGGCCATGTCTTCGCTACCATCCACGAGCGCGGCCAAACCGAGGTTGTCAATCGCGGTCTTGAAATGTATTTGCGTTGCTTTGTTAGTGACGAGCCCCATCGCTGGACTATCTATCTTCCTTGGGCAGAGTTTTCCTATAATACCTCATTCCACTCGGCAATAGCTTCGACTCCCTTTGAGGCAGTTTACGGTCGACCACCACCGGCATTAATCCATTATGTGCCCAGCACAGCTACCAACGCTGCCGTTGACGACACCCTGCAAGACCGTAACCGGATACTCCGTGACTTGAAATTTCATTTACAGCGTGCTCAGGATCGAATGCGTCACCAAGCTAATCGGCAGTCGATCAACACCGAGTACCAACCTGGTATGTGGGTTCTAGTGCGTCTTCAACCTTACCGCCGGACCTCGCGACCGAAATCAAAAGCTTGGTCGACGTTTCTTCGGGCCTTATCAGGTGCTTGAACGCATCGGCAAAGTTGCGTATCGCCTCGCCCTACCTTCCAACTCTCAGATCCATAACGTCTTTCATGTATCTGTTTTAAAACCCTATCTGGGAGCATCACCCTCTGCTGACCCTTTACCCATCACTCCTGCACATCCGTTGCTTCCCTTAGCTGTTCTTCAGCGACGAACACTCTTCCGGAGAGGTAATACCGTGCATCAAGCCTTGATTCAGTGGGCAAATCTTCCGCAGGAGGAGGCAACTTGGGAGGATTTGAGCTGCCTGCGCTCTCAATTTCCTAATTTCCGCTTCGAGGACGAAGTCGGAGCTGCAGATGAAGGTAATGTTACAACTTCTATGGGACCCACCATACATCAGGTTCCAAGGCACTCTTCACGTACTCCAAAAACCCCACTGTTCCTAAAGGACTATGTGAAATAAATACTATAATTCTCAAAGGGTAAGATGGGAAGACTATACTATAAGATAAGGGTAATCTTGGATATTCAGGTAATAGAAGCATTCTAGACGATTCCTGTAACTGATTGTTGTTCCTATTAAAGCACTCGGATGAATGAGATAAGGATATGAAAAATATTACCTAACTTCTCTCTCACGTTTCTCACTCTCTGTTCTCTTTCCTCTTAATTTCTCTTCTATTATATTAGATCGCAACATACATCCAATGACTTGAACACTGCAAATAAAGGAATTGAAATCTGAAATCTCTTTCCCAATTCATGTGGCTTTTTCTTGTAGGACTCCATTTGGCTCTGTTTAAAATGATGGAAACCAGGTCCTAACATTATTCATTTCTTAAAATTTGGGTATCCCCAGAGATGGAAAATCTCCCTCTAATATAGCTAACTCATATTTGTTTTCCTTCGTGTTGGTTGTTTCAGTTAAACAATGCATAGATTTTCCCTGGATTTGGATTGGGTTTGCTAATGTCTCGCCAAAATCTGTGTGAATGATGAGATTCTTTTGACAGCCACTAAGTAAAGCAAAGGATTGTAGCAAATTTGAGTGATTGCTAATGGCTGCACTGTACAGTTTCTCTTTACAAGTCCTGTAACTATAAACCCAAAACTATAATAGTTACGAAATGCAAGATTATAATAGTTATGCAAGTTATAACTACAACAAATAAGATCAAATGTTGAATATTGGGAACATTTGGGTGTTTCTGCTGCACAGGTGACACAGAAAATTTCTAGAAAAGCCTCATCTATTCCCAATTAGAGCAACCCTACAGCATACAAGTTTCACCACAAGCCTTAAGACTTTCACATTTGCTTCATTATGAAGCCGTGAACAGAGAGAATCTTAAATAATCCATATGATTTATTCAACTCACCTTCAATTAACTGCTCTGCTTCTCAGAATTCCACCACAAGGTTACGCCGAGAAGGATGGAGAAGAGATGCAGCTGCAATTTGCGACGGAGAACATGAAGCGTGTCACAGAGACGGGGAAGAAGATGAAGAAGAGGAATCGCTTCCGGTAGGATCGAAGCTTTTTAATAACAGAAGAAAATGATTTGTGGATTGATGGAAATCCTATTTTTTACAATTTGGCAAATGATTTTGTGTAAATTTTTCATTTTCGTAGAAATGAATTTATACAATTATCAGCTAAATAGATGATGGTTCATGGTTCGGGTTCGAAATTTCACCCGGTTCACTACTACTTGGCAAACCAGCCGAACCGCGGCCAAATTTTGCCTTGGTTTCAGCAGATTTCGACCCCTCATTTGGGATATTTTGGGTCTAAATTTTGTGTCTATCCTAATTTGATGTTAATATTTGATAAATTTAAATTATTTTTTATAAATTCTTCCATGTAAATATTCCTTCCTATTCACATTTAATATGTTACATTTTGGGACCTAAATCATTCGGACATAATTAAAAAGATGATTCGTTGACCTTGAAAACTCCATTACAAAATCCTTTTATAATTTAAATTTTTTTCATAAATTCTTTCTTGAATATACTCTTCCTTTAACCACATATGGCACGTTGCCTTTTAATGCCTAAATCACTGGGATATAATTTGAATTATTTCTAGAAATTATTCTATGTAAATTCTCATCCCTAATCATAGTTGGCTCATTGCCTTTTGAGTCTTCAAGCATTGGGACAAAATTGGTAAGATTATTCATTGACCCTAAAATTCCACTATAGAATTGCAAAAGAAATTGCCTAAAAATCAATAGAAATTGCCAAAATAGTGTAAAAATTTGAGATTTTTGCAATATATCGATTGATTCGGCGATATATTGTGAAATATCGCCGAGATTTCGGTAATTTTTGGCCTATTTCGATTTCGCTCTTAAAAAAATTTCGGTTACCACTGAACAAGCCAAAATTCGCTGAAATTCGGGGCGATATATTGTACTATGCATCGTTGTATTTAGAAATGCAATTACAATTCTACCCCCCCCCCCCCCCCCCCCCCCACATCTAATCCAATTTTTAAGAAATTTTCAGTCCCACCCTTTATTTACAACTTAATATTAAAACCTCTCTTTACTTATCCAATGTCAATCAGAGTCTTTACCACCAACACCATTGGTCTCTCTCAGTTAGTTTTTATATATTTTTAATGTTACCCCCACATCCTAAATGCAAAAACATTATTTTGAATAATATCTCCCAAATTTTGTGAGAATTTATGATTAGTAGAGGAAGAAGTCATAGAGGGCAGGAAAAGACAAAGAAACAAGTCTAGCATAATATTTTCGTCTCAAGGTTTTTTTTGTCGTTTGGAAATATTTAACTTGCTTATATCAATAATTTGTGATTTTTCCTACAATACGGATGTCTTTGATAATATTTTCACCTAGGTTTCTATTTTTGGTAAGAACCCTATGGGGGTTTGGTTGATAAGTTAGATAATTCAGGGAATTTTAAGGATATCTCAAGGGGTGGGTTGAAAATTTTCTATTTTTTTTGGAAAATTTTCAGCGCCACCCTTGAGTTACCTCCTTAGATTATTGCGACCCCTTAGTTACCCAATTTATCGATCAAACCCCTATTACTAACATTGTTAATCTCAATTAGTTTTTATTTATCCATTTCCAATATCATCATCAATCTTAAGGGAAGAAGATCATAAAAAAGATAAACAGTTGCAAATGGTTGAGAAAGAAGAAAACGAGTCAAGCTTAGGGTTTTTTCTTTTAGTTTAAAAGTGCTCTTGTTTTTTTTAAAATTACATCAATAATTAATTTTGAATTTCCAACAACTAGGAGTGTCATTGATATATTTTCCTCTTATAACTGGTGGTATTATTGTTAAAATAAATCTCAACTGTATCTTTTCTTTAGTCTCCCACTAGGAACGACTGTGAAATTGAGTCTATAATCAATTTGATACTAGAATTTTCTTTTCTAAATTCCTCTCAATGGAACTTAGCATCATTTATATAGACAAACACATTAGATCGTCTATCAAGATCTAAAAGTCACAATTAGCTCACAATAACCCGTCCATATCAAAGTTTTAGTAAACCATATATTGTTTATATTAGACCAAATAAGAAAACTAAATCAGGTATAATACAATCAATAAAACCTACCGTATATAAAATATTATATTAATATTATTAACAATTACTTTTCGGGTGTAACTTTGGGGGTGACCCCAAAATTTTCTTTTTCCTTCCAAAAGTTGGAGACTCCACTTCACCATACTGTATTAAATTACATAGTAACCGACAAAATTCTTTTATTTTTAATTAATTTTCACACTATATCTCTTCAAAAATTTCAACCCAATAGACTAAAAGAATAAAATATCTTACTGTTCATCACCTTTACCTTCTTCCTTCTTTCGTCTCGGTTTCTCTGTGACACACAGAACCGCTTTCCTCTCCATTTTCTCTTTTCTTGTTAAGCAAGAATCACAGCAGCTGCAGAAGAAGATCCGATCATGGATGAGTAAGTTCTCAACCACTTCTCTCTTTCTATTTCTCTATCTCTTTCTCTCATGTTCGATCTAATCCAAACCATTATTTTTTGTAACTGAAAATTTTCCAGATCTGAGATATTCCCAAAACAATACAGACCTGCATCATCCTCATCTAGCTCCTATTTATCTTCAACAAGCGTTCATGTCACAGCTCTAGACGGCCTTGTAAACGTGAACTCACTCTTCACCATAGCAGTCTTCGTGGGTTTGTCTCTAGCCACACCAGGCCAACGAAGCTTAGAAAACAAGGGAGCTTGTGATGCAGGTCTTGATGTTGCTAAACGTCTCATAGCTTTTGAGGTTGTTTCTTTCAGTTTCTTTCTTTTCTCAAGTTTGGTAGCTCAGGGATTGAAATTGGCCATTAATTTGCTCAACAGCAAGGATGTAAATGAAGCATTTAGGGCTCATATAAATTTGAAGCTTCTGAGATTTGGAATGTTGGGATCTGCAGTTGGGTCAGTGATGGGTTGTTTGTTCTTGGTGTTATCGATGGTGAATGTGATTGAGATCAGGTTGGGATTGCTTTCTTGTGGTAGTAAGTATGCTGTGAATTCAGTAGTTACTCTGGTTACACTGGTATCTACTGCACTTCTGGTGTATATTTCAACTGCTGTTTATGCTTTTACACACTAGCTATTGAGATCTACCCAAGAACAACAAAAGGTTTCTGATTTTTGTAACGTTTTTAAGTGAATTTTGTGTATTATAATTGTAATTTAGTGTTATTTATGACTTTAATGACGTGATAATGGTTTTTTTTTTTTTCATTTATTGGATTTGGTTAGATTTAATTTAAAGAGTGTAGTTCGATAACCAAGTAGTTAACAAAGACTACTAATTGTTTACCAAAAGGAAAAAAAAAGACTACTAATTGGTAGGGTGGTAAGATTCATACTTTTCAGTGGAGAAGAGGTCATGAGTTTGACTCTTGTGGACGACAAAGCTTTCCCCGAGAATGTAGTCAAGGTGCCCATAAGGGGATTCACATCCTCTGTAATTCCCTTTCCTACAATTCCCATCTATGATTGTGCCATGTGGCATTAAGTAATCCTATGGTCATCCAATTCAAACTAAATATGTTTTTTATATAAACCCATCGATATTTTCCTCTCTCCTCTCTTCGTAAAATTTAGAAAAATCCCTGAATCTATGCGATCTTCTCTTTGCTCACTCTCCCTTTTATGCTCATGGTTCTCACCTGTCTCTTCACAAAATTCAGAAGAAAAAAAAAGCCCGGTTTGCAATAGTTTTCTCTCTTCTATGCTCACGGCTCTGTCCTCTCTCTCCTCACGAAATTTAGAATACCCTAGAATTGCAGCGAAGATAGAGGTTGAATTGAAGATTAATTTAAATGAGGCGACGAAAAGCTTTGCAATTAGTTGTACAGATGAGTCTCATATACACATCATCTGTTGTTGATGATAAAAACAATAAACTTACATCTACACGAGCAGGACTTAGAGATCTGTATTTTTTTTTTTTTTTTTGGCCAGCACTTGAAGATCTTTACAAAGAAGCAGAGAAAGCATCTAAGCTCCCAGTGATCTCAAGTGTATCAAACCAGAAATCCTTCCATGGATGGTTTCTTCAACAGGGGCAAAACGTTGCTTTGACACAGTATCACTTCGCCACAACTAATCGCTGAGGAGAGAGAATCGCTGCAATTTCAGGGCTTTTTTCCAATTTTGTGAAAAGAGATGAGAGAGCCGTGAGCATAGAAGAGTCGAGAGAGTGAGAGACGAGAAGATCGTAGAGATTCAGGGATATTTATAAATAATTCCTAAATTTTCGAAGAGAGAGGAGAGAGGAGAGAGGAAAATATGGGTGGGTATAAATAAAAATCAGATTTAGTTTGCATTGGGTGATTGTAGGATTACTTAATGCCACATGTCACAATCACAATCCTAGATGGGAATTGCAGGGAATTATGAGAATTGCAGGGAATTACAGAGGATGTGAATCCCGCACAAGGTGCGCACAAGCTATTTCGGATGAATTTCTTAAACAACTTTATTTTTCCAGAATAGAGCTGTTGAATTTTTTATTTATTTTTTATTTTATTTTTTTTTAACTTTTCGTTACCCATTTGAACATTTTTTGGTAAGGAATAAATTTAATAAATCTTTTTTTTCAGTATCTAGGTCATCTTCTATGATAATTTGAGGGTCTTCATGGCAAGGGAGTGGGTTAAAATCTCACATAATGTTTATTTGGCCATAAGCTAGATTAGTAAGTTTTTATATCGTATGGATTAATGATCAGCTCCTACCAAAAGAAATAGGTATTTGATAACTTTAACAAGTAAGAGAGGAGGTAAGTAATATTATCCAACTAAGAGGGGATTTAAGTTTCATTTGGTTAACTAAGAGACGAGATAAGTAATATTTATCCTTTCCATTTTTTTTTACTCTTCTTCTTGCTTTTGCAAAGAAGCACAAAAATGCAGTAAAAATCTTTCTTTCCCTACGTAAGATTTAATGAAATTAGTATTTTATTTTTTTGCTATCTATGTGTGAATAATACGCTTGTTAAGAAAATACATTGATATATCTTTCATTTATGGAGAGAGTTACAAGAATATTTGATGACTATAGATTGGAAGATTTCACATTGCTATCGTGAAACTAATACAATAACATATTTTTTGGCAAATTTGGCAGCTAGAACAGGAACTTTTGATATTAACATTCCTTGGTCAACTTCAATCCTTAATGAACTTTATGTGGATGCCTTTAGACATTCTAGATTTCGTTTTATGAGTTAGTGGTTTTCTAATCTGAGTAGGAACCAGTGAAGAAGGGTGCATTGGGGGCAACAATTATTGCGGGTAAGAGAGGTTGATTCTCGTAAGGTACTAATTGATGTATTTTTAATATTTCTTCTTCGCTTAATATAATGATCCTTTTAGCGAAAAAAATATGCTTGTTAAGCCTTAAGCCTTCTCGTGACGCCTTCTCTAAAGATTGTCCATCTGTTAACATTCCCACTCACGAAATTTCTATTTTATTTTCTCTCTTGTTTTGGTAGGATTTATTTTGTCTCTCTTGACATTTTTTTTTTCAATAAGAAACATCTTCTTTCTCTAGGGGCCAAGAAAGTCCAACTTGTCTTCTTTCTCTCCCTCTTCCACAACTCACGTAAACATTTCTATTTGAATTTAGCACCACTTCTGTGTTACCAAAAAAAGACACCACCTCTAGAAAGTGATCACTTGGGTGATGATCGCAGCTGTGGCTATTCATGATTCACCTTAATCATTCAAATCTTATCTTGAAGAGTCAGCAATAAGAACTTAGAATCATATAATAATCTTCCAGTTGATTCAAAATTTGGAAATTCAAAACTCCAATTGTTGCTGAAAAATAAATAGAATCATTTGATAGTAATAAGAAGGGTTAAAAGTTTAACTCAATTTGATAAAAACCCTTAACATTTTTTTTTCTTTCACTGATTATTTTGTGATATAATGGAATAAAGAATGAAATCAATAATGTTGATGACCCCATGCCATTCACACGGGCACCAAACATCCTAGCTGAGACAATGGCAGCCATGTCTCTTCTGGTGGCACCACCGTGGTTCTGAGCAAGAAAGTTGTGGTAATTGTCATGTTGGGCGGAGAGTAGAGCCAGAGTTTGGTTTTGTAATTTCGTAAAATATTAAATACTTGAATGTAAAAAAGAAAAAGTTATATGTGCATATGCATCCCTCTAGTTTACTTAACATCGTCAAACAGTTGACTTTGCACGTGGTGCAATCAGGTCCGTTAGCTGCAAGCTACAACTACAACAAATAAAAATTCAGTGCTTTTTTTTTAAGGTTTTAGGGTTGGAATGTGACTATTCAATCCTCCGTGATAAGTTGAGAGTCTTCATGACAATAGAGTATATTAAAATCTGACACAATTTTTATTTGCCATAAGCTAGATTAGTATAAGTTTTTATATCATATGGATTAATGATCAAGTTCCTACCAAAGAAAGATTTTCCTTTTTGTTGGTAGAAAACTCATTTTCAGAAGGAGACTCAGACTCAGATTGAGGAACAACCTCCCTCACCCAGATAGTGGAAATATGAAAATCCATTGCCGCCTCGCATGTTAGGGCTTCCTTGGCCTGAGAATGTGTCACTCGATCGGCCTCCTTGGAGATAAAACAAAAACTACATGAAAGGGATATATCATATATAGCCATTTGCTTGATATAAGAGATCACCGCTATCAATGCTACCGGCACCGAAAGGGAAAGATCTTGTAGTAACCGGACCATGGAAAGGCAATCCGATTCTAGTACTAGATGGGGCCATCCTTTCCCAATTGTAGTCCATAAGCTTTGCCGAATCATACGAAAAGAGATTTAATGATCAGTTGAAACTGTGTAAGTTCGGCCAAAATTAAAATTTCATTTCATTATTAATGTGAGGATTAAGGTCTAAAGTCAAGAACAGAGCTAGGATTAAGATTAAATGTCTTGATCACTTCGCTCGACAAAATCAATATCAAGGTAAAGACTAACGAAGATATTTAATTGAAGATCCAAGCGACCTGACGACAACCCTGTTCAATATCAAAATAACAAATCAAAATCGTCACCCTTTTCAGCGAATTATGATTGGAGATTGAACTTGACCCCACTAGTTTGATATATTCCGGATCACTAAGGGACGCTTTTGAACCACATAATACGGGGTGGGAGCGCAAATGGGACCTACCATTAATTTTATCTTAGGTTTTTTCATTACTTATAAATAAGTCCACCACTATTATATAGTGAAAAAATATCATAAGAGCATCAGATGGGGCGATGATCTAGACTCAATTTATAGTATATCTTCCACCACTTCTTTGTCGCCCCCACCCAACTAAAGTATCCATTTGAGGAGGAACCAATCGAGAAGCTATTCTATTATTATTTTTATTATATATGAAAGTATGAAACTATGGAGATACATTACCAAAACAAAAAAAAAAACAAAAAAAAAACCATGAAAATGCATCATTCATTTCAACTAGCTGTTCTGATGTTTTCCATTTTTTTTTTTTTTTTTTTGACTGTTTTTCCCGCTCACGCATACAGGCGCCAAGATGCACTAAGAATCTGTCTCCCTCCATAAGATTTAACGAAAAAAGTGTGCTTTTTCTTTTCTTTTCTTCTTCTTTGTGTGAATATTACGCTTGTGAAACCTTTTCGTGGCGCCCTCTCTTAAGCTTTCCCATCAATTGATGTTCTATCACTCCTGAAGTTTCTATTTCTTTCTCTCTCTCTTCCTCTTAACATCTTCTTTCTCTAGATTGTTCAAGAAAGTCCAACTTGTCCTCTTTCTCTCCTTCTTCCACAGCTCACATGTTATCTTGAAAACTTATTTAAGGTGAATAAACCAAAGAAGAAAAGAAAGTATTATGTTTGATCTGAATTCATGGATTCATATTGATATATTTTAGTAGATGATTCAAATGATACAGTTTATAAGATACATGATGGATATAGAGAGTTTGGATGATACGATCCAATCATATCTGTCAACCCATACATCCGATAAAATTTTATGAATATACCTATGTTCTCTTATAGAGTTATTGTAAGATTTGAGATTTTTGTCTTAAGTTTAATGTCAGAGTGTTATAATGAGATGTGAGCATTCCATTGGAATTATATAGGTTAATCTTCTACTTTTAGAGGTGAGTTGGTTTCTTTAATTATTTTTGTTAGTAAATTAACTCTCATGCTTAATAAAATCTAATGCAAAGCCATCATGTTGGATCATGAAAAGGTTAATAGAAAGGAAGTGTTTGACTAAAAGACAATGGTGGATGAATGGGAGTAATTGTGACCACCCCACTATAGGGTCTGCGAGTAAAACTCATTCATGTTAAGCCATGAAGAGTGTTTAACAAGCAAAGCTCTTAGTGATTACTGTATATTCCTTCTGCATGGCCTAATAAATATTGCAATCCATCATGGGAACCTCATGGGTTCTTAGAGAATAGAAACACTTAGGCAGTATTTTAAAGATTTAATGGCTATCATTACAAGAATTAGAAAGAACACAGTGGTTGAATCTTAAAAATGTTGTATATCAGAATTAAGAATCATACAAGAGATACCACCACATCTTGGAAGTCATCTATTATGTGTAAAACTCTCTCCACTCATCTCCACTAGTCTCCACTAGCCTTTTTTCCTCCTCTTTGACAAGGATATATGGTTTTCTTGTTGGCCATGCGTGCTTGTTTGTAGTGAGAATTGGATTGCAAAGAATGGTGACAAGAGTCCATTAATGTTCCATAAAACTTTATATTTTAAATAAAAAGGCTTGTGACCTTAGAGCACTTAAGATGTCTGCTTTGCAGTGCCACTTCCATTTGCTAGCTCTTCCAACCAAATGGATTATTGCTCTAAAAGGACAGATTATACCTAATAAGTGAAGAAAACCCATTAATTTTAAAAAACAAATTAACTAAACAACCATCTTTGGTTCAACTAACTAAATAAAGGGAGATGTTTCTGGAGCCTCCTCCTTTTGAATTTCTTGGAGAAAAACCCACCAAGAACAAGAGATTTCTAAAGTCAAACTAATCATAGAGTTATCAAGATAATCCCATCCACATGCCTAGTAACCCCTGGAGAGAGATGGATTAGGGCTAAAATTGGATTAAAGGTATTCAAATTGTCCTCTAATTAGTTCACTAACATGCATAGATTCAAACTGGTTATTCATTCACATAGATACGAAATTGTTTGTCGGCACAACGAGATCTCGACAAAAATAATAGACAAACTTACCAATTACAAGATATGATATTTTGAATTAATCTATTTGATTCAAACTCATCACACTATTTTTATTGTTTGTTTAAGAAGAAAGAAACACTTGACAAATAAAATAGTCTATAAGATTCATTTGATTGAGCAAGAAATTCTTAATGGTTTCACAAGGTTCTTAGAGCTGTAACACTCAATTGATTAATTAAGAAAATAAATTAGTCTAAATGACTTTATTAATTGTATCTTAATGGGGAGTGGGTCCTGAATATATTTGCTTATGCATCAAGACACTTAATCGCGATGATGTTACCTGCCTACAAAGATATTCCCTCCACATGAAACCATCCAAATGAAACCATTCAATATGAGCTTTTCCATTAGCCAACCATGTCCACTAACCACATTTTTAATTCATGTATCCATTTTGTAATTTTTCATCTTTCTAATCAATCCACATCTACTCACCTCTTTTCTATTGTTAACAGCTCTGTGAGCTTTCTATGTCACTTTCATCACATGAGATTCTGTTTTTGTGTATCTCAAGCTCTAGGCAAGATCTTACATGGGCAAGACACAACCCAAGCTTAACCACTTAGAAGCTAGCATTTGTTTTTATAGATTAATATGGAGAAG
This sequence comes from Hakea prostrata, assembly GCF_041222555.1. Lineage (NCBI taxonomy): Eukaryota > Viridiplantae > Streptophyta > Magnoliopsida > Proteales > Proteaceae > Hakea > Hakea prostrata. The sequence continues at coordinate 61,858,443 of NC_142608.1, forward strand.
AAAAGTTCAAATGAGATGACATCTCTCTAAAGTTAATGTTTTTAATTGTCATAGTGAAACAAAGTTCATTGTTACTAGAAAAGGAAAAACTACCTATTCATGTAAATGTAAGTAAAACTAATATTAACACATGAAATATAATTTGGATGTCTAACCCAAAATCTTAAAGACATTAGATGAAGAGATACATCAAGGATATTTTATAACTGATGTGAGAGCAAGGTTTAAAGTATCCCACAATACCATAAGATACTAGCTGATACGTATCCATATTTGACCAAACCGATACAATACATCTTGATACATCTCTCAATTGAATTACAATGAAATACATTACCCAGAACGATAAAATACTCGATACAGGACAATACGTCTCTTAAAATCACCTGACAGCTGCGATACTTGATATCGATACTTTAAACCTTGCGTGAGAGTATAATAGATTAAAAGTCTTGTATCACTTAAGGGCCTTTTTGGTATCAATTATGATTCTCAAATTCAGTCATTTTCAGCTATATTGATCCTTGTCTTCCAATCAATTGCATTTGAGGCCATACTAGATATAACTATACAATGTCTAAACTATGTATATCCTTTCTCACATTTCTCGTAAGTTTATCTTAGGACTACGGCATTTGCCTCCAGTTCTTCTAATTCCTCCAATCTTGATTAAAACAATTATCTTTAAAAGGCATTTGAAGGCCTCTATTGAATGTGACCATGCTAACTCAATCAACCTCTTTGTAGGTTGTCATTTATTTGAACTACTCCTCGACTTGCTCTAACATGATCAGTCATTACGTTATCATTTATAGTTTTGCCACTTATTCATGTTAACATTTTCATTTTTGCTACACTGAGTTTATCTATATGACACTTCTTAACATTCCAACGCTTTGCACCTTGCATCATAGACTTGTCGTATGATTGTCTTAGATAGAATCTTCCTTGGAGGTTTAAAGGAATACATCAATCACACAATGCTAACTTGAAAAACCACATCAGAACGTGATCACGGGCGAAATCACAAGTATCCTAGTCATCATCAACCTTTTCTAGTGAGTGCACTTTGGGGCCCTTAGATTGGCTTTTCGTGACAAGAAAAATACGCGTTTTAGTCCTCATGAGGTAGCTGTATAAGGTGGGGCTAAGCTTTCTCCCCAAATCTGAAATTAGATTATGTGCTCCCCCTCAGCCGAGATAGCTTGTTATCTTCTTTCGTTTTTAATTAAAAGAAGCACTTTTTATAGGAATGCTACTTAAGGTATGAAATGCAATTTTTTTTTTTAATGAAGATGGACACTTTGTTTTGATTTAATTTTCAGTTCTTGTTTTCCCTTGGTTTTTCAAAATCTTAGACCTTTCTTTACTTCCTTCAGTTTCATCACTGACCAAAGAGGGAAATTGTTTCATTTTCAAAGGTGGAAATATGCATTCAAATTAAGATTTCAAGGGTTGTAATCTCCTATGGATCAATTTATGATTCATTTTCTGTATCTCTATTAAAAAACTTGCATAAACGATACCATGATTTGTGATTAAAGCAATTTGAATATCTTATTTTGTTGGACAAAAACAATGAAACAATGCATAATTTTATATTGTTGTTTCATTTTTTATTCAAACATTTTCTAAAGTCATAAGATTATAGAATTGGGTTGGAATAGTAGGTTAGATTGACCCAGATCAAACCTTCAACCTTGATTCAGTTCTACTAAAGGGCAAATCGTAAAAAGAATACATCACAAGGACCTACATGGTGAGGGAGTAGGGACAATGTTAAAGGATGTCAAAGAGGAGAGAGACAAGAAGTACTCCCTAAAAAGGAATTTCAATATCCTACCAATAAATGACAACATTATAGCACTCCCTTTTCCCATCCCAAATGTCTAGTTTCTTCCTCTTTGTCCTGGGGTGGTGGTGTGGTGGGATTCTACAAGAGATGAGGAACAAGAAGACTTGGGTTTGCTTCAAATCTCTCAACCCTTGGCTGTATTGCATTAGATCTTGTCGGAGACTTGATTCTTAAGTTTCTACCTCGAGTTAATTATGCTCGTAGTTGCCTATTTTTTTTTTCTTAGAAAGACAATGCAAAAAGTGCATACACGGTACAGGTTTTCACGTGGTTCACCCAAAGGTTACGCCCATGGTCGTATAGTTATACATGGTCTTTCACTATGAGGAAGAAGATGAACTGAGTTACAACCTATCCATTTTTCTACCTGAAACCTCGAAACTGACCTTCCACTTCTAGCTAGGTCATATCATATCCTATCCCATGCTTTCATCGCCAGCCATTGGGCCACAAGAATTTATTGTTAATCAGATTCCTTGCATGCATTCTCATTGACCCCATAGTGGTTCATGTTTTACACAACCAGGCAAGGACAGAATGATCTCTTGCCCAAATTTATAAGTATGGTCATAGAGAGACTTATTTTTATAAATCGACAAAGTGTCCAAACTTGCCGACCGTTTTGTCCACAAGCCTGCACAGCTGCGCGACCAGCTTAAACCTTACGCAGTTGACTATTTTCATGTTAACCACACTGGCAACCTCAACCAGAGGATTATTATCAAGAGAGAAGAAGAAGACATGGTAAACACCAATATGAGAGAGAGAGAGAGAGAGAGAGTCAGTCTTCATGTACTGAGTATTGACAAAGAAAAACGGAGAGACCCATAAAGTAGCCATTATGTTCAAGAGCACAAATGGAACACTTAACTATGTGTGTGTGTGGGAGAGAGAGAGAACCTCAAAGATTTACAAAAGAAAAATGGCATAATATGATGAAAACACAGTGGGGGAGTTGTGACACTATCATGTCAAGATACATACACTAAAACCAAAATTTGATCCATGATTATGTTGGGTTTTTAGTCTAAAAGCAATCAAGCTTTTGATTCTGCACTAAAGCTCTCCCATGTATACAGAAAGCTTCGGTAACTATAATGTCAATCAGTCATTTGGTCTTAGCACCACCAACATGTATATAATTTCATAGGTGTTAATAGATACCCAATCATCTCATTGTCAACATGTATATTTTATTCATTAATGGAATATTTATGAAGTTTTTTCACAAGAACAACCAATATCTTGGAGTGGAAAGTCATTAAACTGAACCATTATCCATTACTCTAATAATAGTGGTGTTAGTTAAATTAAGAAACTATTACTATTATAGAAACTAAATATTCCAAAGGTAGCCTTCCAAAAGATTTGCTGAAGTCTACCAAGATCTCCCATAGCTATCTCTTCATCAACTTTGCTATTCAAGAAGATATGCTTATGCAGTCATTCTTTGTTAGTTTGTGATGTTATCTCCAACCACATCTTCTCCTTTAATAAACAGCTAGAAGGATAGTTTTTTAAACCATAGGATGCAGTGTGAAGAAGATGCCATTCAACATATGCATGTAAAGTATTTGAGAATTGGTATCAAATGTACTTCTTGGTTCAAATCATCTCTCCTCCTTTGTCTCTCATCATTTACCTAGTCTTCCTTGCTGTTACAACTGAGGTTACTTTGCCATGATATCAATCCTATGTGACTAATATTTCTACTCATGGTTCAAGACCATGGTCTGGCTTCGACCGGGATAGAGATATCGTGGTTTCGATCATGTCTTGAACTCTTCACTATCTAGTTTTTGTTTAGTTTTGAGCAGCTTAATTAGTTTTGACAAGTTTTGAATAGCTTCAATAGTTTCAACCAACACATGACATGTGACTTTTGCTTAGAAATACCATGTTTCGATCGAAACCTAGAAATTTTGGCCTTTTAAGGCCTCACCTCTTAACTCTTCCAATCTATCTGGGGTTTCCTACAAATCTAATATTACTGAAATTTTCACACGAAGAGAACTCCCTCTATGAGTTTTCACTCCTACCCATGTCTTTGATAATTGCTTTTAAAAAAATTTCACTGCTAAAACAAGAAAATATTGAAAATCTAAGATGGTAAGCTTGTGAGATTGATATGACTAGTTATATATCAAAACCAATGTATTAGACTTGTCTTTAAGGACGATTTGGACCTTGTGGCAGCCAGCTTTGTATGTACTTTCGATCAATAATAATTGTGGATGATTGAAATAAGAAAAAACAAATCTACTTGGTGTCTGATTAAGACATTGATCTAGCTGATACCCAAGATTATGACCGAATTGTAATCAATGTGGACATCTTACCAGAGGAATTAAATCTACATTTTAGTCTAAATTAAGAAATTGAATATATTTAGGTTTCATTATTGACCTTTATATATTTTGTCCATTTTCTTCAGTTGGGGCTAAGAACATTTTATACTATATGGAAACATTAACTATATACACTGAATGAAGATGAACCTTAAAAGACTAGCAGATTAAACCCTTTTTCTTCCCAAGAAAACAAACAAGAGTAGCCTTGTCAAGCAAGCCTTACGGAGGTAAACCAAGTTGAATTGAACCAAAGGCAAATAAAAGGAAGGAAATAGTAGGAAAAAGAAGAAAAAGAAAAGTCTAACAGAGGGAAATATTATTATACTTAGAAATAAATTAACAATGGAAGATCCATTGCATGGTATCTTTTGGGGAAAATAATAAATACAAAGTAGAAGAAATTATATTGAACAATATAATAAATTGGTTACAACATAAGATCTTGTCAATAGCGATGGATTTGTCTAGCAATCTAAAGTCCTTTTGTAGGACCCACATAGATCCTCTCCAAAATAGTTATATAATACCTATCAAGCCATCACTCTTTCCCCCCTCCACTCCTCAGTCTCTTCTATTCTTCCTTTTCTTCCTTTTCTTCCTTTTCTTCCTCTACTATCTTCTTTATTGTTAATTCTAATTTTCTTGTTTCTTTGTTCCCCTCTCTGTTCTACACCTGTAGTATCTTCTTCTCCACCTTCCACTAAAATCCACTAGTACTGCTACCACCACTATTACTACTTACCCAGTACTGCAATTTTCTGTCTTTCTAAAGGCACAGTGCTCTACACTGGTAGGATAAGCCATTCTGTATAGAAGAGATCTTGACTGCCCTTTTAGACAACATGAAGGAGGCAGGCAGGAAACAAGGGGCAGCATCACCTTGTGCTGCCTGCAAGCTTCTTAGAAGGAGGTGTGCCCAAGATTGTGTCTTTGCCCCTTACTTCCCAGCTGATGAGCCACAGAAGTTTGCTAATGTCCACAAGGTGTTTGGTGCTAGCAATGTCAACAAGATGTTACAGGTTCAGCTTACTTTCTCTCTCTAGACATTAATGCATAATTGGCAATTTTATGATAATGGACCTTTTATATTATATTCTTTTCTTCTCTGGCTAATACTGGATTCTCTCTCTCTCTCTCTCTCTCTGTGTGTGTGTGTGTGTGTCTGTCTCTGTATTAATAATGGGTCTTTCAGATTATGTTGATCTGGGTTTATTTTAGTGAATGCAGGGCTGTATCACTCTGTCTGACATGGTTTTTAGGGATGGCTGTCTATGTATGACAATGTATCTTTCAGTATTTTGGTACTTCGGAATTTCTTCATATGGGTCTCTGAATTAAGAGCACAGTAGGACCATGGATCACTAAATCGAAATAGGAAGAACTATAGCTAAGTGATCTAAGCCTAATAGTACTGGGAATACCAAATTTCTACTATTTGCTAGAAGACTAATACAATGACTTACAAAGCTGTTGATGTGACCATAGCAGACTGTGGTTCTCTTTCTACTTGCCTTTGAAATTACACAAACATGTAGTAGTTAAACCAAAGAAGCATAAATCTCACTTCCCATTAGTTGAATTTTGGTACCAAATTCCTACTTTCTTTTATATTCACTGTTCACCATCAGAATTCTCAATTGAGCCTCCCTGATCTGTCAAAAGTTAGTCTCTTGGAGAAAATGCACTCGAGATAAGATTTCCCTTTATAATTGCTTAAGAAAGCAGAGATCCTTCTGTGTCTTAAGTCATTTCAAACACCTCAAATAGTTCCATTCTCACTTTTATGATAAAAATATGAGAGCTACTTTCCAAAGGAAAGAATGGTGGAGGGCTTCTCTGCTTTTAATACATCAGGGTGATTCCTTCCATGCATAAAAGTGACTTGTATCTACCATTTTGATCATAGTTGAAGGTATCTTCAGGGGTTCTAGAATGGCTTATATTCTACTTTGGTAGTTTGATCCGTTTAAGGAGATAAACAAAAGGTTATATCAACTGATTTTGATCCAAAAAATGAATAGATTTCTACTTTTCCACTATTGCAACTTCTTTTACAAAGAAAAAAAGAGGCAAATGTTTAACCTTTTATGTAAATTTTCAAAAAGAAGTGCTAATGGATCACTTGAATTGTCTCTTTAGAAATGGGACCTCAATGATAGAGACTTGTTCCCTTAATAAGTCCAAAGCAGAGGTTGATACCATGTAACTGACAGAAAAGTTAAAAGTGTTATTAGGGTTTGCACTTTAAGTTAAATTATAATGATGTAATCATTACATCAGCTCCGATGTCATTCTTAGATTAAGGCTAGGACCTAAATCCTACATGAAATTTCCAATGAGATCATCTATTTGTTTTGCTAATTATGGCATGGATGGTATGGTTACTAGACCTAATTCTGTTGGGTTGGGATACTTTGCAGGAATTACCAGCACACCAACGTGGTGATGCTGTCAGTAGCATGGTTTACGAAGCAAATGCAAGGGTTAGAGATCCTGTATATGGTTGTGTGGGTGCCATTTCATCACTACAGCAACAGGTTGATGTCCTTCAAACCCAGTTAGCCTTAGCACAGGCTGAGGTGGTCCAAATGAGAATGCAACAGGCAGCTTCGACATCAAATCTCACTGGAAATTCAAGTGATAGTGCCTCTCCATCATCAAAGTTAATGAACCAACATAACAAATCTTTCTTTGCTATGGATATGGTTGATCAGACCAATATAGGGGAGTCGTTGTGGTCATGTTAGTATAGGAGCAAGTCATCTTTCTACACTACTATTGGCTTTTCTTTTTCCTTCTCCTTCTTCTTCTTGGATTGCCTTTTTTTACTTGGAATTCCCTTTTTTTTCTCACCCCCCAGATCTCATATACTTCCTTACAATACTTTTCCTTGTGACAGTGATCCTATTAGTAGTATCATATAACAATATTGTAAATATATTTAACATGGACATGAGGTATTACATAGCTACTGTAAGTGAAGATTTTCCTTGGGAGTTTTGTTGTATCTCCATTACTTTGTGGTGATGGTTTTTCTCTATTAAGGGATGATTTTACTATTGATACCTATGCAAATAAGTTTTGTGTTTGTAATGATTCTCAGAATAGATTATGAAAGAATTGGGTTCAGAATGCTTTCTCAACCTAGAGTCTATTCTTCTTCTTCTACTACTATTGATACCTATGCAAATAAGTGTTGTGTTTGTAATGATTCTCAGAATAGATTATGAAAGAATTGGGTTCAGAATGCTTTCTCAACTTAGAGTCTATTCTTCTTCTTCTTCTCTCTCTATTTTTGTTTATTTATTTATTTATTTTTTTTTTTTTTGGGGGTGGGGTGGGGTGTTTGGTTTATAGGTAGAACTAGAAGTCCCTTTATCCTTAATTTCTAAGAACAACTTGATAAGTCAACAAAAACACAACCCATTTAGTCTACGTTTTATTTAGTAGGTTTGGATTAGGTTCGGATTGATAACTAGTCAATACAAATTTAACTGTTTTTCAAATTGCTCAGGTACTCCAAAAATAGGCCTTTAAACATTGACGCAGCATCTTTTGAACTTTGAAAACTAAGGATATCCTAAAGTTGGACTTTCATTGGACACATTAATCCAATCTATTGATGAATATCATTAAACCATCATTTTTTTGAATCCCAAAACTGTGCTTTGATTTATATGAGATTGTCTAAATACCCTTATGAAAAATAGGGAAAAAGAAAGAGAATGGGTGAGAGGAAAATTAGGTTTTTTCAAATAGAAATGCTTCAGTGTTGCCTTAACACCATGCAACCTATGGTCCAGATAGAAACTTGTAGTTGAAATGAAATCTCGAGCACTCGTTTTGCCTCCTTTCGCATAAATGAACGTCTTTTTGATAATTTTAACTATAAAATGAGTGGTGGAGATTTCGTCTTAACCACAAGTTTTGATCTTGACCGTAGGTTGGATGGTATTGTGCATTTATTACGCAACACCCAAGCAAAGTTCATTTTCAAACCACCACCCCCCCCCCCCCCAAACATGGATTGGGAAACCCATTCCGGGGATAAGAATTCGGCGGTTCAAACAAAGAAAAGCCCTGGTTATCGGGGATTAGAGTAGTGTGAGTTTTGGTCAAAATACTGTGTTGGATTAAAAATTCTAATTACGGGGTTGGTCCAAGTGGTAAGCAGCTTGGTTTGCTTAAACAAGGTTATCGAATCCTTGTGGATGCAAAAAATCCCCGTTGGGAGACTCACCCACCACAGCCAGGGTAAGAATTGGAGGCAAACCACCGGTTTATAAACCGGGGTAGGCAAACCCAAAAAAAAAAATAAAAATAAACAAATAAAAATAAAATAAAAATAAAAATCTCTCTAGTGAATGTAGGCATGGTTTTGTCGAACTAAGTCAAATTCCTCATATGTGTGTTGCTTGCATTCTTCTTCATTTATGGTTGTGCATCTGTATCCCCAATAATTGGTATTAAAACCATTATAATGGAATTAAAATGTGTTTTCCAAAGATAATATGGAATGTCATTGTTTAAAGGCCTCTGTTTTTTAGGTGCGGACACGTAGGTTGCTCTCTAGAAAATGATTGGATGATTTTTCAAGGGGCCAACGTTTCGGTCCTTATATTATAGAGTTGGCCAAGCCCGGTAATTCACAACCACTCAACGATTTTCTCTCATATTTTGAAGGGGAAAGATCAGAAAATTGCTTGTAATCAAATCAAACATTGTGATGTGTTTAACTGATGGGGATTGATTAGATCTGACTTACACCGAGTGAACCTGCTTGTCTGGTTAACACTGGAATCAAATCGAAAGGAAAGAACAAGAAGGACCCATGAAGAATGATAGGTGAAAGAAAACTAATTATATCTGGTTGGTGAGCTCTCTTATTCTGCAAGAAATTGTTATACCAAATCTGTAAGGTTCTCTTTTTTAAGATTTCCGATTTTGGATTCACTGCTAGCTGTATTAATGTCCAACTCGTTTTGGCATTGAACCATCAATCAAAGAGGAAGGTGCAATAAGGTGCCTTAACCATAATTTAGGTTGGATTGATCTTTGTAGCCCGGCCCAAAAGTCATGAACCCATTATTGGTTGGTCCAAAGAAAGAAAAATTTTGTAGCCACTCATTTTAGTTGATTTACTCCCTCACCTAATGCTCTGAAATTGCAATAGAAAGACTCAAAAACTTGAAACCATATGATACAAGAAATTATGTATTATCTGACTACTTACAATTCCTATCACTTTTTCTCCTAGTTGCAATTTTTCTTTATTATTATTTTAAGTATATATGTATTATTTTGCATTCATCTCTAGATGACATTTTGTTAATTTTACTAGAATTTTGAACTAACATTCCTTGTTTATTTTGGAGTAACTTTGGAAATTAAGATGTGTAGAGTCCTTTAAGCATACAATGATTCATGGACTAACTTATGTAATCGCAATTGGCAAATAATGAAGCATTGCATTTCTATAGGAATGGTGTTGGGGATAGTGTTTCTTATGAGTTGAGATCATGAACCTCACGGGTAGAGAATTGTGCTCAATTCCACCACTTTTTTTTCTCTGAGCATTGACAAGGTGAACCCAAAGATATGCCTCCTCATAAACGTGTGGTGGAGAGGTATAAGCATGATAAATTCCTTTGACCTCACGGGTAGAAGATCCCCCAAATCGTTCCTTATAGTCCAAATGCAATTTGAAGCAAATAATGTATATTCCTTTTGGATTCCTCAAAATATAAAGAAAATATTGATCGAGGATAAAGCTAGTCTTTACGATTCAAAAATGGAGTTGAGTGTGTTGGGGAAGTGTATGTTGTTTGTTCGGGGCGCACACCCCCCTTTTTCTTCTTTTTTTTTTAATTTTTTATAATTTGGTCTAAAAGGTTCATCGCGGAAGCAACCGAAGATTTCCTAGCACCACCCTCGCATTATCTTTGAGTTATTCCCTCGTGAGGAAGACTTTGTTCCCATCATTTGCAATATGGTCTAACATTTCCTTGACCTCGGAATCCATGGCCTCATGAAGAGAATATTGTGAAGGTCTTTACCATTCTACCAACCTTGAGTGTATATTATTTTATTAGACCGAGCTAGACTCTTTTCAGGCTAGGGTAAATCTCAACATGTCTCCTTTTTTTTATAGTTCTTTTTAAATTCTAGGGGCTTTGCGGTTCTAGCTAGACAATAATCTGATTTGAAAAAATAAATAACAGGTGATTGACAATAAAGGTAAACTTAGTACCAAAGATTTTCGCATAAGTAGAACCCAAGAAAACAATTTTCCTAAGCAACCTTACCCTCAGCAATTTTTTGCTTTGAAGTTATTCCCATATCTTGATCTTGGACTACTACAACTATGATTCACCGATCATTTCACCAAGAATTGACAATAGAGGGATTGACATTTACAGCATAACATTTCCTTTCTTGTATCCATGGAATGGCTTAAGGAAAAGCATGAATGTAGCCATTAGAGTACATCATGATCCAAGAGAAAACTTGGCGATGGAACATCACTTCTTTCCTTTTTATCTCTAAACAGAAGGTATGATTTCCTTTCCCATCCAACAAATAGAGTAGGTCAAAGTTCTAGAAAACTAACCACAAAAGTCATTAGCAAAAGCTCCGACTGCTTCAGAGAAACTATAGATTTTCTTTTCTTGATCTCCTTATCTTGAAAATATCGTTTGACAAATGATGAATCATTAAACTACTAGTAAATTCTCACCGAAAGGCGATAAAATAATTGACTAATTGAGCGTTCCATCAGTAATTAGGTTTCAACTTTCAATCACCAAATTTAGCTAGCGATTGATAGAGAAATGGTTCCCTCAGTTTTCTGCTAAGTCCTGTTGATCATGATCATCACCGACAAATCTATCTGCAAGTCCTTTTGATCGATCATCAGTTGGATTTGAATTGATAAAAGCGTTTACTGCCTTTTTAAGAGGATCAAGAACCACACAGTGGTCAGTTCTGTTGCACCAGTGAAGTCCTCGATACTAACATTATCTGATAAACTATTTATCTTGTGAGAATAAAACTAAAGCTGTTTGTGGACCTCTAGAGTTCTTATATTCAGTTTCTAAAATTAATACGTTTGACATATTTTGATGGGATTCAAATGACCTGATATCTTTCGAAGTGGAAGTGCAGGGATAAAGCCTCGTGATACAATACCACCTGACCCAATAGATCAATTTATTTCATTGTGATTTGTGAGATTTGAGGATTTTTAATTTAGGGTTTTGGGTTAAAATTTATACTGTTCTTCTCCTTTTGAAAGATTTTGATTGTTGTCTTCTATGGTATATGGTGAAAATTCTTTTATTTTGCTCGTAGATGTGTAAATCTGTATTGTCTTGACTTATTTCTATTCTATTTGGTGATTTTTTGATGTTCATCTTTGTAAAAACTCTCATTTGAAAGATAATTTTCATCTTTTTTGGGATAAACTTTGAAAGATAATTTTCAACACCTATATTCTTGCATCAACTATATTCACCTACACTGTAGAGGCTAATGTTCATGATAAGAAGAATGCTATATTCACTTTAGTATAGTGGTTTCTTACGAACGAAGGAATGTGTGCTTGTGACCCCCTTATGGCAATCCTTTATCAGGAAAATGATGAGAAAGAAATAATAAATAAGTATATGAAGACTGATGATAAGACACCTCTTTATCTTTCTTTTGCCATGTTCAGGTTGACTATCAATTGTAGAAATTTTGAAATTCCTAAGCCATATTTGGACTAGTAATCCAAAATAATAGGAAATCAAACTAGCTGTTGTTATCAGTAGCATGTACAAATTTGTTTCCTCCATGCCACTTTTCTAGGTCAATTTGAGGGTTTTAGAATGTTTACATTTGGTAGGGTTTGATTTGGACCAAACATGTAGCATATGAAATTGGAAATTTTCCTATTGCAAGAATTTAAAAGAGAGGCAAATATATATATATATATATATATGACCTAGAGAGAGAGGTTGCCTCTTTGAGATTTCAAACATGTCATACCTCTAATTTTCCAGTGTTTTTTCATGGTCTCCAAGTAATAGAGAGAAAGAGTAATTAATCTCAAGTTTAAAGAAACTTCCATCTTGACTTTAGTTAATTCTAACTTCAGACTCTTTTGGAACTCTTCTACTCTCCTCTCTATATAATCATAATTTTCATATTTTAATGCCCTTCGATTCAAGACCGTTAAGGATAATAATGGTCTTTTGCAGTCTGAGGGCAAATCATGAAAATCACAATCAACCCTAGCAGAATCTAGGGTTGCCTTAGCCACCACTATTCCATGCGTGCAAGGCTTCAAGAACTCCACTCAAACTTAACTACCTCCATGCGTGCAAGACTTCAAGAACCATACTCAAACTCAACTAATCAAGAGACTCCAACAAATTACATCTTATCCACAAATGGGTCAGACTCAGAGTTGCACTCAAACACACAAGAGACATGTTTCATACCAAACACAAATAGATAACTTTAGTAATTCAAACTCTAGAGTTAGAGTCCAAGATTAATGTTGAGCAAGAATCTTATAACTGTAAATATATAATACGTATTACAGTCAATCTTAAAGAAACTGGATTGACTTTATTAGCATATGCTTCTTGCCCTAAAAAGTTTTGGATGCATGCCTTTGAAATTGTAGCTTTTCTAATTTATCGTTTGCCTATTCCAGTGCTGAAAATTCCTCTCCATATTTCAAATTGTTTAAAGTTCAGCCTAATTATGACTCTTTGAGGATTTTTTGTTGTGCATGTTATCCATGTTTGAGACCGTATAATAAATACAGGTTGGAATTTTGGTCTAAACTACATGTCTTCTTGGGATACAGTTCTCGAAATAAATGATACAAGTGTTTTAATCTTATTACTAGAAAACTCCTTATTTCTCAACATGTTGTATTTGACGAAAGAAGATTACTTTTCCTTGCTACTGAGGTAACTCCCTCCCCTACCCCACCACTTCCCTCCATTTTAGGGCCTCCACCTTTAGTGGGAAACCCTACCCCCATTCCCTCAATTTTAGGAGCCCCACCTCAACTGAACTCTCCTAGAGAATCCTTCACCCCTACTTCTCCCATTGAGTCTCACACCTCCTCCCCTGTGGCCTCTTCTCTTAGTCCCACGTTTCTAGGGTTTCCCCCACCCCCTTGGCTAAATCCTCTCCCTCCTCACCTCCTTGGCCAAGTCTCTCTCTCCTGTTCATCTAGTTGTTGACCTACCCTTTGACTCTCAGACCACTCTACCACCCATCACTTCCCAACCTTCACAAAACACTCATCCCATGATCATTAGATCAAAAATAAACCCTAGGGATCTTCTTACCCAAATTAATCACACCCACTTTAAACCTACTTCCTTTACTATTGCCAACAAATACCCTCACTGGCGGAAGGCTATGGATGAAGAATTCACTACACTTTTGAATAATGGTACTTGGTCTCTTGTTCCTCCTTCTCATAATGTCATTGGATGTAAATAGGTTTTTCGATTCAAGCGAAAGGCAAATGGTTCTATTGAAAGATACAAAGCCCGCTTAGTGGCTAAGGTTTTTAATCAACAAGAAGGCCTTGACTATCATGAAACCTTTAGCCCGGTTGTCAAACCAACTATCATTTGGCAAGTCTTGGCTCTTGCAGTTTTACGGTCTTGATCTATTCACCAACTGGATATTCAAAATGCCTTCCTTCATGGGTTTTTGCATGAAACTGTATATATGAAACAACCACCTGGCTTCACTAACTCCCTTCATCCTAACCATGTTTGCAAACTTCACTGGTCTCTTTATGGTTTAAAAAAGGCTCCTCATGCTTGGTTCAACCGACTTACCTCCTTTCTTGTTGAATATGGGTTTATTGGCTCTAAAATTGACACATCTTTATTTATTTTTCGTGGATCTATTGGTAGTATATGTTTATTCTATTATATGTCGATGATATTATTCTGATGCTTTATTGGCCTAATTCCTCAGTAATCTTGGCTATGTTTTTGCCCTAAAGGACTTGGGCTTTCTTTATTATATTCTGGGCATGTCTGTCACTCGATCTCATGATGGCTTCATCTCTCTCAACATCAGTATATTCAAGATCTTCTTAAGGGACAAATATGTCTGCTTGCAAACCAGTCTCTACTCTTGCCTCCACCACTGACAAACTCAGTAAGTTTACAGGTGAATTAATGGTGGATCCTACTCTCTATCGGAGCATCGTTGGTGCTCTTCAGTATGCAACTATGACTCGGCCTAATATTTAATTTGCAGTCAATAAAGTTTGTCAATTCATGCACTCTTCCACTGTTGATCATTGGTCTGCCATCAAGAGCATCTTACACTACCTACAAGGAACTTTCTCTAATGGCTTTTTTATTAATCATCGATCTTTAAATTCTTTATATGCTTTCTCTGATGTTGACTAAGCCGGTTGTCCTGATGATTGAAAATATACTGGTGGTTACGCTATCTTTTTGGGTTGCAATCTTATCTCTTGGAGTTCTAAGAAGCAACAAACTGTAGCTCGCTCTAGTACTAAGGCAGAATATCGAGCCCTAGCTAATGTGGCTGCTGAACTCACTTGGTTACAATCTTTGTTAACATAGTTAATGGTTTATCTGCCTTCTACTCCTATTCTTTGGTGTGATAATGAAGGGGCTACATATCTTACAGCCTGTCTTCCATGCACGGACTAAATACGTGGAGATTGATTTTCATTTTGTTTGGGATAAGGTTGCCAAGATCCAAGTTCAGTATCTAATTACTAAGGATCAGCTTGCAGATATCTTCACAAAGCCTCTATCGCATCAACGGTTTAGTACTCTTTTGTTCAACCTCAAGGTCTCATCTCTGCCCTTGAGTTTGAGGGGGCGTGTTAAAGAGAATAATGGTCTTTCATAGTCTGAGGGCAAAACATGAAAATCACTAGCAACCCTAGCCGAATCTAGGGTTGCCCTAGCCACCACTACTCCATGCGTGCAAAGCTTCAAGAACTCCACTCAAACTCAACTACCTCCATGCGTGCAAGACTTCAAGAACTAGACTCAAACTCAACTACTCAAAAGACTCCAGCAGACTACATCTTATCCACAAGTGGATCAAACTCAGAGTTGCACTCAAACACACAAGAGACATAGTTTATACCAAACACAAATAGATAACTTGAGTAATTCAAACTCTAGAGTTAGAGTCCCAAGATTAATGTTGAACATGACTCTTGTAACTATAAATACATAATATGAACTACAAGCAATCTTAAGAAAGCAAGTCATATTTCCGTAGACGTAAGTTGCAGAGATCAACCGAACCATGTAAAAATGAGTCTCTCTCTCTCAATCACCCAAAATGTGTCTCTCTGACCGTAACTCATGGCTCTTAACAAAGACTAAACTATGATTAGAAAATTTTCCTATCATAAATATGAAAAGAATAATTATATGTTCAATCCCTAGCTAGATAAAACCTAAGAGTTGAATTTATCGAAAACATAAGGATTTTCCTTGTTGAAAAATAATTGTTCTAGAGCTGGTCATAAAATAAAATTCTTTATTTATCATTCCAAGAATATATTGATGCTGGAGTAGTACCAAAAGCCCAACAAAATAGCCCACTAGGTCAAAAAACCTAAAGAAAACATCTAGAAACAGTAAGTCACTGCATATTCAGTAGTTTCGGATCAACTTTGAATTCAAATCTGTGTGAATATAGAAGGAACTAGCACGATATTTTTAGATAGATGGAAAGCTCTAAAAGTCTATTTTTAATGCAACAAACAATGGGTCATTTGCTTTTCTTAGAGGAAGTTGGTGAAGCGGTCTAATCTACTTATCTAGACGAGAATCCTAGCTCTACTCCGTTCTCAAGGCCACTTCTCCACTTTCAATTACATTGGCACTAGCATATCTTAAGGACATACTAACTCTTCATACTTTCAATGTCTTGTAATTGCCATTTATAGTTTTAAAGAGTCATTATTTGTTGTAAAGATTATCTAGTCAAATTAGGTGATCATTTTCAAGGGTTTTTGAAAATTGCCTAAGCATAGGAGGATGTTCCAATGCACTTCTATTTAAGTTTTCTATTGTGAATGAATTTGACAAGTTATTGGAATAAAATTGAGTTTGGCCTTTGGCTTTTGGAGAAGGAGTTCTTCTAGTTTTGCTCGTTCATTGGGTCGATTTCCTGGTGAATGTCCTATCTTGGGTATTCACTTGTGTTACCTCCTACTTTTCTAATCTTTCCGACATCATATATATCCCATTTATTACTCATTAATTTATTTTTATTGATGAAATTCTATATTCATTAACATTGGAATATGGAATTTTACATGTTCAAAAAAGTATTCCATTTTTTGTTTTATAATGAAAAAAATATTAGAAAAGTTTTCTAACATTTAAAACTTTTACTTTCATGAAGTAAAATCCACCTTAGAGGATTTTTCAGGTAAAATATTATGTCAAGATAAATGAAGTCTATATGTTTCCAGTTTCAAATACTAAAAAAAAAAAACTTTAAAAAATAATAATAAAAATAAAAGAAGGAAAGAAAAGGAAAAGCTTTTATTCTCATGACAACAAACAATTTGTATATTTGTATAAGAATATTTCCGTCTTGTTTCTCAATAAACGTACAAACAAAAGTTAGTTTATTCTACATTAGATACTATTTCCAAGTCCACGATTTGATCACCAGAAGAAGAAAAACTTATTTAACCTATATCTAGTAATAATATTCAAAAGAAAATATATCAATTGTCATTTTTTATTATTTTTAGGAAAATTCAATGATGCAATTATCTTTTATGTTATATTCAATACTTTTGAACTATAGGGACTAGCTAGCATGCCCTACATCTGATGCCTTTTTTTTTTCTTTTCTTTTCTTTTCTTTTCTCTCTCTCTCTCTCCTACTGTTGCAGGTGTTTCAAATCAAAAAAAAAATCGCCTGACTGACTTCCTTGCATCAGGCTTTAAAATTGTTTCAAAGTTTGGTGGAGTTCACCATCTCATTTTGTTGTAAATCTTACAATCTCAATTTCTTTCCATGCCAAAAAAGTTTGGAAGAGAGCACCAAGGAAGTTCCACCAAAAGTGGTCAAGAAAAAGAAAGTATAGAACATTGCCATGTGGGTTATTAGTAAAGGGTAGGAGAAGAACAACACAAGAGGTTGCGTAAGAATTACAACCTGAAGAGGAAGATACTTGTAACTTTTATAGTGTAACAAAAAAAAATTTCCCCCAGATAGTATGACAATTCACTGAACAAGAAGAGATATATACATGACTGACTTGCAACCATATATTGTTAACGAAATAAATCTCATTATACCATAACTAAAAACAATTTTACTGAACTACCTAAATTGCATGTCTGTGATTCTTTTAATTTCTTCTGCAAAACTGGAGAGTTAGCTTATTAATTGCAAGATAAGAGAGGGGCCATTAAAAAGCCTTTTTGAGGTACCAACGAAGTTACCATGTGGGAGATTCCATAGTTAACAGTACCATTATCATAACATATGCTTTTAGGGATAAGGTTATGGTAGCATCATGTCCCACTTCCATGTAATTTATGCGACATCAGATCAATGGCTCCAGAAACCCTAATTACACTTATCTTTGCCATTTTATTGGTTGAGAGGCTTGAGACATGATTTGATCTTCATATCTGTATAATACTATTTTGGATTGTTCTTGTTTGGCTCTGGTTGTACTTGGGTTTCTTAGAGGAATAGAATAAGATAAGAAGAACTACATCCTTTGACAATTCTTAGCATCTTTCTTTCAAGTGAAATAATTGAGACCTAAGGAATAGTTTCTCCTTTATTGTTTATACCTTCGATTGATGTTGCCCAGTAGAGAAAAATCTTGTATCTTCGATCCCTTTTTGAAGTACAAAAGTTTTAGGTTCTCATAGGCTTCACCATGCATATGGGTTAGCAGATTCGGGCTCTTCACACTGCAAACCTTATGGATCCACTCCATATATTTCACAAGACACATAATGAACTAGTAGAGTGAGTTTCAGTCGAGAAATATTCTTCTTATGACACAAGTTTAAGACATGCATACCTTATAACCTTCATATCAGTATTACAAGAAAGCATGAGCCCAAGCATTTGGTGCTTCATTCTATGACTTTAGATCTATTCCCCCAACTTCACCCGGTTAGTAGTTCCAGATTCTTTACACTACAAGCCATGTAGACCTACTTCATATATTTCAATTGTTATAAGTTTAGTTTAGTCGAGAAATAGTCTCTCTATTATTATAACCTTTATATTGGAATACACAAGCACGAGCTTATGCATTAGATACTTTTTTTAGTACATGCAAGCAGTGCAACATATTATAACCTTCATATTGGAATACACAAGCACGAGTTCATGCATTAGATACTTTTTCAGTGTCTGCAAGCATTGCAACATACTCTAAAACAAAATATGTTATTCTAGTACTTATGATTAATATTTCTAATCATTAACAAATACAATCACTCTTGGAATATCAAATGTATCCCAGTTTGATTAAGGAACTAGAGAAAGACAGCAATTATCTCTCTCATGAGAGTTCTAACTCCAATTTCCATTTGACACTATCTCCCCAAGGCTATCAGTGAAAATGGGTAAGTACATGAAACTTGCCACAGCCTCTTGCATCCATTCCTCCCCTTTAAGATCGATCTGCAAACACAACCCAGTTGCAGAAAAAGTTTGATCAAAATGGTCACTTGGTCATCAAAGAATAGTCATCAAACATGAGTATAAAAAAAATACGCTTCTTCCTATATGTGGAAGGGGGGAAAAAAGTACCTGTTCACCGTCATCACAGCCTCCTACTTCATATCCACAGTTGCTGCTTTGCATGACTGGGGCTTCTTGGCATGCTTCATTCAATTCACTGTTCCTCGCAAACCTCCCTCGAACTCGAACCCTCCTATCGGCTAAGGTTTTTCGACAAGCATACTGTAATGTATATCTAAATTAATCACTCTTTGCTTAACATGCTAAGGATTTTAATTTCTGAGGAAAATTAATCTCTGGAGCTTACCTTAATGGTTTTGTTGAAGTTCCTTCTAGTTTTCTTCTTCAAGTACTTGAGTATTCGTTTCTTCCTTTCTTCCACTGTGTATCGACCAACTTTTACATTTGATTCATCTTCTGTCGCTGATGAACATGAATTGTCTTGAACTCCCTAAAAAAATTAAAAGGATCAATAACTAGAAGAAGCAATAACAAACACATCCGTGTTCATGATCCAATAATTCCACAGAGATTAAGGCCGTGGAGATCTATACCAAAGCACAGACAGGCTTGAAATCTGAGATCAGTTGTCTATATCCAGCTTCAGATCCTATATGAAATTGATGTAGACCACCATGTTCGGTGACATCTAGAGCTGGAACACCGAGCTGTTCTTGGTATGACAGCCCCAGTAATGGTGATATGGTGTAAGTTTCAGGCTTGATTGCTTCGTTTCCAAAGAAGGGAAAGGTTTCTTCCCCCAGCATTACGTCGCCGGCTACATTTTGCACCGGAATGTAAGGCAAGGTCCCACAGAATCCAGTGGAGAAAGTATAGTCAGAATAAAATTCAGGAGCTGAAGCCATTGAAGACAGAAATTAAAGTTGTGTTGGTTTGTGTTTATTTTGTGGATGGGTCAGAAGTTTTCCTGTATGTGTGTGAGGGTCTTGGCAGGAAATATATATAGGCTATGGAAATAACTATTATGCATGGTTTACTATAGTTGTGCTATGGTGGGTCCTTGGGGCATAATTAGGTCCTTGTGAAGCTTTTGTAGCCAAGACACCCATTCACTGGTTAGGGTTCCCCAACCATTAGCTTTCTGTAACGTTGGGCAGCAACTTGTGTACCAGTACTGTTAATGGCTTAAGCATCACTAATCCACATTATTAACCATTTGCTAGCTTTGTTTAGCCTACATAAGGATAGATGTTCAAGACATTCTGGGAATCACTCATCTAGAGGCCATCATAGAACCTATAGTACAGAGGGTTTCTAGTTTACAAGCCCTAATGCATGCAAACCATTTTTTAAGAGGTGGACGTGCTTCT
Source organism: Hakea prostrata (assembly GCF_041222555.1). Lineage (NCBI taxonomy): Eukaryota > Viridiplantae > Streptophyta > Magnoliopsida > Proteales > Proteaceae > Hakea > Hakea prostrata. Next base: position 61,878,737 of record NC_142608.1, read on the forward strand.
AGCGTAGTGGTCCTCAAGGACGAACCATGATTTAACATTGGGGGGGTCAAATGATGAAATGATATGAAAAGAGGGTAAAGTACCAGTATTTCACACATAGAATTGAAAGAGGGCCAAATGGATCTTTCTAGGGAAATTTCAAAAGATCAGAAACAGACGTGGGGTCAAGTGCTGATATTTTACATCTGGAAAGAGGACTAGATAGATTTCTCTAAGCAATTTAAGAAAAAATCGAGGGAGAGGAGGCCATGGCCCCCTTGGCTCTAGGGTAGTTCTGCCTCTAGTGATCTTGCTACATAGAGATGGTAGATAAAACCACCACTATGAAGGTCTTAGATTTTAACATCTATCTCTCTACACCTCCTCCTCTTCTTTCGATTCCTTTCCACATCCCTAGGCCTATAGACACCTGATCTTTGTAACTGATTAGATGATGAATCAAAGAATACTGTTAAAGTAGATGGCTTAAGCTACAGACCACAGTACTGGATCCACTTGCTTGTCTAGATCGAATCAGGGCAGTCTTTCACAAAAGGGCTTTAGTGAGCTGCTTATGCTACTGCTTGTTGGGATAAAAGTGAAGCTCTTTTTAGTGATTGACAACCCCAACACCGCCCCCCCCCCCCCCTCTTTTCTAATAGATCATTTCTTTTTTGACCCAGGTCAAGGGATTCTCCCTATAGCAGAAAAAGCGCCTATTACATCAATCAACCATTTGTACATAGGGTAGAAATATAAGCTAAGTGTAGAGGAAAAAAATTTATACTACTGAAGTAAAAACTGTTTTTTCCTTTCTTTTTAAAAAAAAAAAAAAACAAAACAAAACAAAGAAACCTTTTTACATTTAAACATAGGAAGCTTAAAGATTTAAATGAAAAAAAGATAAAAATAAATAAATAAAGAAACCCTAAGAAGACAGGTTTGGTGGCATTGAGGACTCATAACTTAAGAGAGTATTATGTGATTGTGTAGTCTTTTTATTAGCACAAAATCAATGAGAGTATACACATAAGATATTGGTGAATTGAATTTTTATACCTGACTTTAAAGATAAGCTACATTGACATATTTTAGTAGGTGATCCAAATAACTCAACACGTGGGATCTGAAATGAAAGTAGAGGGCTTGCATCAATAGGCCGACCTATTTACGCAATTAAAATCTATAAATATGTAGCCGATGTTCTCCTATTTGACCATTGTAAGATGATATTTTCCCCTTATGGTGTTGAATGTCATTCTAGCTAATTGCTTGAAATATCTTCATTATAATCTTCATCATACATAGTGAAAGCTTTTCTTCTTTGTTTGTTTATTTAGTACCGTGTTAATGTATGAACGATGTTAAAATTTTGTGTTTTCTCAATTTATTTGTATTTATGTTCGTAATATTTTAGTATTCTCTCTAATAGATATGGTATTAGTGAAGAAAATCAATTTGTATTTTCTCATGTTGGAATGTAAAAGCAAATACAACTAGGCAGCATTAGTTTTTCACCCTAAAATTTTAACGAACTTAAAAAAGAACAACAAATCTATGATGAGACCTTCTAAATATTTTTAGAATCTAACACATGGGTTGCTAGATTTTGGGCTGAGACTTGCACTACAATCAGTATCCCTTGCAGCTTTGAAGCCACTTTGAGAGTCTAGGTTGAAATGACTCGCATTTTGAAGTTCCTAGGTGAAATGACATTTATAGTCACCTCAGATAGAGGTTTTATCCTTGCCCAAAAAAAAATGATAGAGGTTTGATCAAAGATGTTAACCAAAGTAATGAATTATCAAACCTGAACCAAAAACTGACCCGGTTTGGTTGCTGGTTGATCCAGTATGAGTCAATTGATTTGAGCATAAACCGGGATTTTAATTTGTCGCTATTATGGATAAAATTACCTATCTACCGGTTCATATCAGGTCAGCCAGCGGTCTAGTCATTTATCAATATTGGGTTACATATCATGCTCAGATTAAATCATGACCATCAAATGAGAACTAAATATCCGACGGATCAAATGAAACCAAGGCAAGGTCAAATGTCTATAAGTACAAGAAATATGAACACAGAGGTAAGACACTTCATTTGAGACAACCCCGCCTGCAACTCTCCCGTTTTCTAGTCTTTTGAACCTAGGGTTTCTAGGAATTCTAGTTTTTTTTTCATTCAACAGCACTCAACTGACTTGATCGTCGGAGACAGAACGCCGATCAAGCAGATTGGCTCCGTTTCTAACGTTCTTTTTCAGGTTATTTGCAAGCAATTGAAGATCTAACTAGTTCGGATCAAAACAATCTCGTTTGGTGCAATCGACTATCTTGAAAGATTCAACACCAACACTTGCATTAGATGGTTTGACCATTAATTTTCCTGGTTGATGCAAATTTAGATGCAGATTTAGTAACTAGGTTCAAAAGTTTACGGATTAATTTGGGCATGTTGAAGGTTGGCCCGAATGATACTAAACAGCTAGACCAGATGGTTGGACCATGGGTGTTATGAGAGCTGTTCAAGTATGTCTTGTGGTAAAACACAAGCTTCATTACTAAACAATCCCTAATCAAATTGATTTGTTCAGTTCTATCACTTAGAGATTATGACAAATTAAAGTTTCAATAAAAGGGTCATGGGGAGAAGGGCAGTTTGATTCTTGGAGCACCAAAATTTCTTGTTATCTAACCATTTGCTTCAAAAGGTAAAACCAAATCAGATTGGTGGAATATTTTGTTTTGAACACTTGGCATCAGGTGCTATGGGTTCACCTATAACCAGAGGAAAACACAACTGCCCTACTAACCAAACAAAACAAAATAACCCCTACGTGTCTAGCTACCTATAGGCAAAGATCACTTCTTGTGATAAGAATTTTTCTTTTCATTTCATTCACAGTTATCCAGTCAATTTAACTTCAATTCTATGCCCTTTTTTTTTCTTTTCTGTTAGAAAATTCTATGCCCTTTTTATTACTCCTTCCCTTACATCAGTATAAGGGCACCTTTGGTTTGTGTCAGGCTTTGGTTTGTGTCAGGGGACATAGATACTCTTAAGTACAGTTTTCATGTTCTTCTTTTGCTTCTAGTCGGTTGATGAAGGTTGTGTGAACTGTAGATTATTTAAACTCATAACATCTGATTTTATACATGTATAAAAAACTACAACTTAAACTCTTAATGGTCTAAACTTAACTAATTCACATGACATTCATCCAACAGCCAAAAAACAGAAGGCGTTAGGCCACTGGACATAAACGATCTAAATCATTGTACCAATTAGGGTTTCGGGTTAAATATTTGTCCCATGAACCAATGATAATTCAAGTTTGGATGAGACAGTAAACAAAAAGATAGACATTACTAGTGGTAGAACTCATCTAATTATGTGTTAATTTTTAAGACTATAGTGTTAGCCTAAGGTCAAGATATCAAAACAGTCTTCAATAAAAATTGTTGGGTTTAAACCTGTATGAGAAACCTGTTCTCTCAGAACTTACTTGTGCATTAACTTTTAGTTGATTGATTATTTATTGAAATTATAAAACCCAGCAATTGAAAATGCTATTTGTAATATAACCCATAGTTAATTTTCATGTTAGGAGGAAAGTTTGTTCCATTTGATCTACAAGAGTCAAAGAAAGAAACCCAAAGAGAAAGAGAATGCAATCCCAAGCCTGACAAGATTCCTCAAGTGGGTTTCCTCTTCACTTGAGCTCATGTGGATGCATGTTGCCCAGAAATGAATCTCAGTTCTAATTAAAAGTAGTTCTCACTTCTCAGCATAAGATCGCTACAGATTATGCTGTTGCTGCTTTCTTCTCTTCTGGAAATATTCTTACACGACAGAGGTTCTCTTGGGTTCATATCTTCATGAGCTCTGTCTAGTCTTTGTCCAACACGTACTATCCTTTAAGATGCAAGTTGGTCAAAATTTAAAAAGCCAGTCTCCGTAGAAAAGAAAGTAGATTCATTACTTAACAGACATCCTTAAGGATTAGTTATTAAATCCAATCTTAAGTACGAGGTTAAGATTTCATTAACCCAAAAAGAAAAATGAAAAAAGAATTAAACTTGATAAAACTTTCATGTGTAGCGCCAGACTCATTTAGGAATTGAAGCCTTCAAGTTGTAGCTTTACATTCAGAGTTATCATTCTTGTTCGGTTAGTTTCTTGTGTATATCATTAGGGTTTTAGGCTTATGCACAAGTTTATTTAAAGCATTATGCCCTAGGCATCGAGTTTGGAATACTCAGTTTATTGCCCTCTAACTAATCTATATAGAGAAACTAGGGTTTATAATAAATAAGATTATCCAAAAATATCACCAGCTATACATACTGCTAGATCGTAAATAATCTGATAGCCTACATTTTAAGAACATAAATTTGATTTAACTCACATCAGTGGATGTGGGTTTAGGGTTTTCATTCGGAGCAAATTCATATGCATCACCTGGATTTGCAAACTATTATGTTTATATCCCTTGAAATTATTCTCTTACAATCATGTCGGTATAGCTAACACCACTAGTTTTAAATATAAAAAGACATGTTTATCCTTATTAAACCTTTTTCTAATTGAGATAGACGTTGAAATCTAAACAGACATGAATGTGGCATCGAGAATGAATTACAATGGACTGGGCTTGGGTGTATGGACAATTTAATCATTAATGGGCTACTACATCCCCTTTATAGGGTAAATTAAAAAGACATATTTACCCTTGTCGAATCTTCTTGAAAAAGAAAAAACTGATCACTAGTGAAAAATTTATTCCCTTTTTTAATTATTTCAGTTCTCAATTCATCCTACCTCTGGATCAGTTTGCCAATCCCACAACAAATAATTGTGACCATAGAGCATTTGGTGTGAAAATAAGAAAAACCTATGTCACATATCTTAAAAGAAAGAAAAAAATTTGCATATAAGTACAAATTAAAGTTCAATTATAAAATATAATGATTTTTCCACTAACACCACCTCCCCTCTCTCCCCATGGATAAAATGGAGTTCGAAATGTATTAGATCCTCTACTTTTGAAGATCTGTTCATCATACATTTAGGAGGGTTCACCACTGGTCAATCACTGAACACTGACAAAGCAAACCCTTTCCTACATGTGTAGAGGCGTAAGAAAAAATGCTATCCTCTACGAGGGTTGAGGAACCGAAGATATATACAAAGATACCTTCTACACGACGGTGACGTCAGCATCTTCGACGACAAGATCACCGTTCAAGTATTCTCTGTAAGCTGCCACAGGCCAGATGAACCCTCTGCACAGCAATCTATTTGCCAATGGAACATCAATGATGATTTCCTTTTGGGTCGGTTTCTTTTCATCTCGGATCGCAATCAGGTAGCTCCGACCCACCCACCCGATCCACCCAGCAATGTACAAGAACAAGATCCCAGGTGTGATGAACTCACCCCAGTGCCTCTGATCACCACTCACTATCAAGTGAGGCAACCCATCTGTTCCACATAAGAGACCTTGTTTACCATAATTGTCAAACCTACGTTTGGTCTTCTCCATGGTGGCTTTGAGTGCCAATGCAGGAGCTGAATCTGGGGCATACGGTTTCATGGCTGATTCAAGTTTCTTGAGCTGTTGCTTCTCACGTTTGGCAAATTGCTTGGATTCTTTGCATGGAGTTAGTCCGGCGATGTCGGCGGAAGCCGGGAGTGGCGCCGCCACGGTGGAGGAGAGAAGAATGGAAGAGAGTGCTAGGGCTGCAGAGAAGGATTTGAGAGGTTGTGATGAAGGTGGTGGAGGTGAGGAGTCATCTGAGGTTGAGCAGAGGATGGATTTGGAGATGGTTTTGGAAGTGAAGTCGGTTTGAGGTTTGGAGATAGATTTGGTGAAGCTTGCGGGTATGGTGAGAGACATTCTTTTTTTTCCTGTTAGAGTTGCAGAGGGGGATGGCAGAGGAGACCGTGTGAGGTGTGGTTTTTAGATTTTGTGGGGATGGGAATGGAGGGGGTTGAAGATAAGAGAGGTGTTGAGTGTATGAGTTGTGTGGTATTGATTGGTTGGGGGTGTTTGGTTGTTGAGATTTCCTCTCTCTCTTCCATTATTGAATAATTCAAAAAAAAAAAATTTTCGTGGCATTGGACTGGGGAAATTGCTTGAGTGTTGCACAACACTTGTAGCGAATGATCAAGATCTCCTCGATCATCCATTTTCAAAAAGTGTGTTTCCCACACTTTTGACAAACAGATGGTCCCAACCGATCACAGCACAATGCTGCACATTAATTGTGCAACACTAAAGTCAAGCCCCTGGACTTGTGTCTGCTGACGGCCACATGAGAACTAGAAGACCAAATACAACATTGATTTACATCAAACTGAGGTGGCAATTGGAAAAATCAGGTCAGTTCACTTCAAGGTGATGGATTAGGTCAATGAAAAGAATTCAAATCCTCCACCCTGATGGGAAGAGAGTTTTACTCCCCTCATACCCTTTCACTACATGTTTGAGAGGTGGTTCGCTCTAAACATTGATAAAGCGGTCCACAAGTGGGGAGAGCTTGATCTTCCTCCTAAACATGTGGTGGAGGGGTGTGAAAGGAGCACAATCATCTACCTATAGAAGAAGAAGATCTCAACTCCAATAAAAAAAGGATACGCCCTTGAATCTTGGAGTCCAAATCTCATATGTCCAATGGATTCTTATATATAAGTTCGTCCAACTATTGAATGGATATCATCTGTAACTAGTAGGCATCATATAGAGGTAGTAAGGCTAAGGTAGTCCTCAATTCGACCTTTGTACCTCCACAGCTACAAGTTGAGGGTATTTTGGTCCTTTTAGATTTGAAATTCAAATGAGGTTAACTGTTTGAGATGGTGTTAGTTGATTTGGAACTCGGACATAATTTTTCGCACTAAAGAGACCCAACAATAATTTAGGCCTCATTAAGTGGACCATGCGTAAATTTTTCTTGGAAGATGAGCAACAGCTAGTAGCAGAACTTCTTTCTTTCTTCTTCTTCGTTGGTTCTTCAGTTGATAAGGTGGAAATGGAAACATTTGGAATGGTTCGAGGATGATTTTATAATGAAACAGAGAGAAATTAATGTAAATTGGGAGGGATGGACAGATTTTTCCTTTTCAAAACTAATAAAATGAGAACAACTTAAGTCAATGGATTGGAACATTCAATGAAGCTTCATACACGTAAATTAAGAAACCAAGTCAACGGATCCGAACCCTCAAGGAAAGTTCCTTTAAGAAACTTGTTAAAACTGGGATTTGTGGGAAGGACTTACAGAGAAGCTAAAGATCTGCAAGAATGGCTCTATTGGCAGTGAAATTTTTGTTGGAGAAGTTGGCTTTCCTCCTTCAAGGAGAAATTCAGTTGCTGGGAGGAATTCATCAAGAGGTCAATGAGATTAAGGACGAATTAGAGATCATCAGATCTTTCCTATTGGATGCTGATAGGAGAAGTGAGAGTGATTTGAGTGTAAAGACCTGGGTGAATCAAGTCAGGGATCTGGCTTATGATATGGAAGATGTCCTAGACAAGTTCATGCTTTGCCTAGCCAATGCTCATGGGAGAGGGTTCATCCATTCTGTTTCGAATCTCCTTCGTCATGTTAAGCAATTGAAAGCACGCCATGGTCTAGCAGTTCAGATTAATGATCTCAAGCGACGAGTAAAAGCCATATCCGAACGAAGAAGAGTATATGCTTTCGATAGGATCGAAGAAAGAAGCAGTGCAGATGCAACCTTGAATGGATGGCATGATTTCAAATTGTCTTCTCTTTGCATTGATGAAGCTGAGCTTGTTGGAATTGAAAAGCCTAGAGATTTACTGAATCATTGGTTGATGGAAGGTGAATCAAGGCTAACAGTTGTCTCTGTGGTAGGAATGGGAGGGTTAGGAAAGACCACACTTGTAAAGAAGGTCTATGATAGCCAAGCCATTAAGAGACACTTTGATTGCCACGCTTGGATTACCATCTCCAAGTCATTCTCAACTGGAGAGCTTCTGCACACTGCACTCAGAGGATTTCTAGAAGCAAGAAAAGAAGCAACTCCTGAAGGCTTGGACAGGATGAGTGATGAAGAATTGATTCAGGCCCTCAAGAACCATCTGTATTTAAAGAGGTATGTGATTGTTTTTGATGATATATGGAATGCTAATGCTTGGGAAGCAATAAGATATGCATTTCCTGATTGTAACTGTGAAAGTAGAATCATATTAACAACACGCGTGAGTGAGGTAGCCGCATCGATAGGAATTACAAATCATGTGTATAACCTTCAACCTCTAAATGATGAGGAAGCTTGGTCTCTGTTTTGTATGAAAGCCTTTGGATCAAACAATAGGGTGAATAGTTGTCCCCAGGAGCTGGAGGAGCTCTCTCAAAGTATCTTGAAGAAGTGTGGTGGTTTGCCACTAGCAATTGCAGCAATAGGTGGATTGCTGCTAAGGAAGGAGAAGACAGTAACAGAATGGAAAAAGGTTCACAATAGCCTTGGTTCAGAAATGAGAAATGATCATAAACTAGAGAGCCTAGGGAGAGTGCTTATGTCAGGTTACAATCACTTGCCATACTACCTTAAACATTGTTACCTGTATCTAAGTCTTTTCCCAGAGGATCACCTTATCATGAGAGACAGGTTGATCAGATTGTGGGTAGCAGAAGGATTCATAGAAGAGATACAAGGCCTCACAGCTGAAGAGGTTGCAGAGTGCTATCTTAATGAGCTCATAAGTAGGAGCTTGATTCAAGTTGTGCAGTTCGATGAGGTTAACAAGGTAAGAACTTTACGACTTCATGATCTCATGAGAGAAATTGTTCTGTTAAAGTCAAATGAAGAAAACTTTTGCAGAGTGGTTGGGGAAGAACACATGTGATACATGAGAAAGTACGCAGATTGTCAATCCATGCTACATTGAAGAACTTCTCACCTGGTACAAAATTCCCGAGCCTCCGTTCCTTGTTAGTCTTTGTGTCTAATGGATCTTCTTATTCTTTTGAACATTCATTCTTCCAAGGCTTCAAGTTTTTGAGGGTGTTGGAGTTTGAACATGCACCATTTCATGAATTTCCCATCGAACTGTTGAAACTGATTCATCTGAGGTATTTGAACTTGCGGAACACAATGATAAAAACGCTCCCAAAGTCTTTCAGGAGGCTCAGGAAGCTAGAAGTACTAGATCTTCAAGACACTGAGGTGTCCACCTTACCCTCTGGAATCTTAAAATTATCAAATCTCCGCCAAATCTGTATTTTCCATTACTGTTTTGGATCTTCAAAATTCTTTGCGACTACTCATGGAATGATTATGCCATCTGGGATAGGGAGACTGATGAATCTGGAGATCTTGTCATTCATTGAAGTGAACCGTGACAGTGATCAACTGATTGAGTTAGGAAGGTTAACACAGCTAAGGAGGTTGGGCATTTCAAAACTAAGAAGAGAAGATGGGGTGAATTTGTGCTATTCTCTGGAGAAGTTGAAGCACCTAACCTCTTTTCATGTGATTTCTGAAGATGCCCAACTTCTTCAGCTAGAATCTCTGTCATCTCCTCCACCACTGCTTCAACATCTATATCTCAAAGGTCATTTAACGACCTTGCCAGGCTGGGTTATGTCACTTCCACACCTACTTGAGTTACGATTACAGTATTCTAGACTGAATGAAGATCCACTCATGATCCTTCAAGAGTTGCCTAACTTGGTATATCTTGATCTTCGAGAAGCCTATGATGGAGAAGAACTCTGTTGCAAAGCTGGAGGCTTTCAAAGACTCACGAAATTGGGCATCCAACAACTGAAACATTTGAAGTTGGTCAGACTAGCTGAAGGGTCAATGCCTATGCTTAGAACATTAGAAATCACAGAATGTGCAGTACTGGAGATGTTACCACTTGGTGTTGAAAACCTATGCAATCTAGAAGAGCTACGTTTGTGGGATATGCCCCTTAGATTCGTGGAAAGAGTGAAAAATCCAAGAGATGATGGCTGGAAAATTCAGCACATTCCAACAATCAAGCATGCTTATGACAGTAATGGAAGCTGGCTTGTTCAAAACCTAAAATGATTTGAGAGATTCATAGATTAGTAAGTGTAGAAACAAGAAATGTATTAATATCTGCAGTAACAGCTCCCCTGAATGTTTCATCTTTTGTGAAATTACTCTCTGCAGTGGTAAAACCTCTACAAAATGGAATGTGGTAATGCAAGCCAAACCATATCTTGCATCGGCAAGCGGTTTAAGTACACCTCAACCATTTTCCAGAGTTCAACATGATCATGCTGGCATATTGTTGGGAAATTTGTTGACATTTCTTTACATTCTATTTACTCAAAATCTCTTGTCAGAAGTTACCCTCTACAACCTATAATCTTACAAAGCCAAGTATAGATCTGATTATGAAACATCACCGGCCAACCACAATAACAACCCAATCAAGACAAAGAAACATGGAGGGACATTAAACGCATGCGGAATGAGATCCCGATATAAACTGTAAAACTGAATAATCCAAGACCTCAGGTCTCAAATCTTCAGAATAAGGAGTTCATTATGGAGAAATTTAATCAACAGAGCCCCCATTTAATTGTAGGTGTCATTACTAACAAAGAATCCTCAAGATCAAAGAAACAACTAAGACCATTTAGGTAAAATTTCTTTCTGCTTTGACTTTGAGAAACTAAAAGCAAGGGAATGAGTGCAATTATCAAGGTAAAAGGCACCAGATGCGCAATTTTGAGGAACAATGGAAGAAACGAAAAAGCTTGAGCTGAAAATTTCCCCCAACCTTCATACAAAATAAGAAGTGTCAATCATAATACAAAGATTTGAACTAGACTATCAAGAAGGTTTGCACAGTATGTTGGGGGAAGCTAAACTGGTTTGAGCTAAATCAATGGACCACACTTTGTCCATCAGATCCACAACCCTTGCTGATGCCAACCATTTTAATACACAATCTGACTTCTCCCATGCTGAAGACCAGACAATGTATTAGATGACCCAGTCAGGCAAGAGGCAGGTGTCGGTCGGGTCAACTGTCAAGGAGCGCCACTTCTTTTTGAAGCCCACCAGTAGCATCTCAATTCTCAACTACAAGATTCCACCAGAATTTCGACAATCAAGATCACCATCCAACAATTACAAACTGTACTTCATAAAATAAAAGCTTAAAATATGAACATAAGAAAATTGACAAATTCCAATGGCAAGAAAGAAAAGAGATGAGAATACCTAATATCATGAATTCATGATCCATGAACAATCTCTGAGAAATGCACGTCAGTTCTGATGTGTGCTGCGGCTAATCAACCCTTGGAAAGATAAGTAAAGGTCTTGATTATCTGTTCCAAATATCTCTTCTGCCTTCTTTAAGGTTTCCTGAATGGAAGAGTAACAATTGCTTTGTTCAGCCAATATCCAAAAGTAGAAACAATTAACTGAGGAAAAGAAGGGACTTGCAGATGGATGACTCAAACGGCTGAATACCTCTCGTGATTGTTTATGAGCATTAAGCTCCTTAATGTTGGCTAGAAATGCTTTGAATTGCTCATATGAAAGACGACTCCTGGATGGATTAGAATACATAAAAATAATAAAATCTTCAGAACCACAAATCATTTTCATTTAATGTTATCCATCAGAAAACTGGACATGAAAACTGACCTGGCTTGCCTGAAGAACTCTTTGCCATCAATTCGAGGAGTTCGTCCTAAGTTGTACAAGCCAAATACAAAGTAATTAGATGCAAGAGGGGGGGAGTCCAACCAGGTATGATACATAGACCACAAATGGTAAAGGAAGAACAGGACGGAATAATAAGTTAGCAACACTGGCATGAATACCATTTTCTTATTGTGGTTTTTAATGAAGCGCGTCCAATTAATGAGGTACATCTGGGACAGGGTATGTACTCAAAAGAGACCACATAGATAACCCAAATATATGATCCTACCAAGTGCTTCTTGAAGTGCCACTAGTATTATATCTAGTGTTAACCATTCAAAGTAAGTTAAATGATCAGAAGTCTAGATCATAACAAGCATCAGGACCATGTAGTTTGGCCATGATCGTTCCAGAGGGCAAATGACCATGTAGCACTGGAAATACTGATGAGCATACGTTCTAGGAACCAAAGAAATTTGGGTGAAGCCGGTGCATAAGGCTTCTACACAAGCAAAGTCCGGAGGGGCAATTTTTCCTACATGGTCTTACCCCAGCAATCTTTGCCAAGAGACTGCTCCGATACCTTGACATTAGGCTACAACTGTGGTCCACCAACCATTGTGCCAACTGCCAAGGCTCACCCCTTGAACCAAAGAACTTTGCTTTAGCATTTTTCATGACATCAAATGTTATGTTTCCCTACCCTACAAATGCAGAAAGTTGCAATTATTTATATAGCAGCTTTTCAAATGCAATGATGACAGCAAGAGCAGATGTAACAAGAATATAAAATTTAAGTTGTAAGAAACCTGGCAATGGACCTCCTCTAGGTGGGGAGCTTGCAGCAGAGGACTGCTGGCTTGATGGGTACCATGATGAAAACGTAGATCTTCTATCAAGGTGGTATTTTTTGGGTGAAGTTGTGCCAGATGTCATCTTTGGAGATCCAGCAGCAGAGTAACCTGGTGAGATTGGTGTTGGTGTTCCAGTAGGAGTAAAGCGTGGTGTGATATATGGAGTCAAAGAGTATTTGTTCCTGGCATACCTGTTGGCTGCATACCAGAAGTCAGCATGAGAAATAGATGAGTAAGAAAGATTATTTCAACAACATTGTTCAACTAACATTAAGTCTACCAGCATACCATCTTCGTTCATGCTCCCCATCTCTGTAGAGCCACTAACAACATTTTTTGTCATGTACCTATTCATTGCATCATCTGAAGCAGAAGATGGCATCAACAAAACTATATATGCAGAGCCACATATATAATGACAACACTAAAAATATTGTAGTGAATAAAAGATTCATCATGTAAACATACCCTTGAAGGAATAAGGTTTAGCAACCAACTGGTCACACGTTCCAATATCAACAGTCTCAGCTTGCTCCTAAAACAAAATGAGAGAACTCAAACTTTTGATCTAATATTCTGAAGCATAATATGACATAGAAATAAATCAAATCATATAGGGATCAAAAGACATGCATAGAACAATGTATACAACCCATCCACATCCACACTCTTGCAGACACACAAACACACACACATGCAGACCAGACTTTATAAGTGACAGACTAATTCAGTAATCTTACAGATGAATTATCCTCACTGAGAGATTGCATTAACTGCCGTTTGAATGTCTCCAACTGCAAAAACATGAAAGATTTAGTCAATTTTAAATAGAATGAGAGGGGGGGGGACTAACTGAAATGAAGGATCAGTGTTACAGATCCAAAGAAAGAAAGGATATTAAAAGCCATGAATGATCAAATAGATAATTAATCCTGGTTAGAAAACAAAATATGCATGACATATATACCACTAATAGTTAACTACCATATCGTCCGTATTGATGGAAAGAATGCAAAAGCAGCAATGCTAAATCAGTCGTTGGTTCTCTACAATTTCAACCAAGAAATAATAACTCCAACCCATCAAAAGACCAGCCAGTTTAACCAGAACCATGGAAAGGTCTCTGCCTTCACTGCTTGCAGACACTTCAGGATTTTTGGGGGGCCAGAAAATCGTAAACCTTGGTTTTACTACTTTGCAGCAGCATGCTTTGATATTTTTGTTTCCATTGCCATCATACATAATCTTGTATGATGTTCAAAGGAAATTGGTAAGTGTTGCAGAACTGATTGCCATAGAAGGTTGCTTAAAAGACAAGTAAAATATGCACTTGCAAAAAATTTTGAAGACCCATGAAATCATGAATCGCCAATTCAATCATCTTCTTATAATATCTTCCTCCAATCATCACACCTTTGCTTTCTAGTCAACCATCAGTATTTGTTCAGTTTCCGTTGATTTAGAATCTCCAACTCAAGAATAAAAAAATAAAATAGCAAGAAAAAAAAGTTATCAATTTATGCTTAGCAAGCATTCCAAAGATCAGACTAATCAACACAAATAAATATTCTTTCCCAGAGTTTCACCCATAACATTCCAAAGATTGGACAACATCAAAATAAATATGTTTTATTACCCTGTACCTAGAATATACTGGTCACACAGACTTTAAATAGTTGTGAGCAGCTATACTCAAATTAAAGGAGTCATGTTAGCCCCTTTTAGCTCCAAAGTAATTGATAAACCGTTGTTGAGACCAGGGTTTTCCCAATAGCATAGCAATCGTTCCAAATAAATTTGATAACAATTCAGCTCTGAAGATCATATTCTTCAACACATGAGCTATATTGACATAGAAAAAGGTAATGAAAATATATGAATGAGCTACGCGTGACAACTAGAATGACCTTAAATACGAGTAAAATGACAGAACGGAAAACATTGCGCTAACCGCATTTTTCCGGAAAGGGCTTTTTTTTGAGTTAAGTTGGATAATTATGACCTATTGACAAGAAGAATTAAGAAGTATCGCTATTTCAAGATCTCAGGTTCCAGAAAACCCAAATTAAAAATCCAACCTTGGATAAATCTCGGTTCAGTTTCCTCGTGGTCAAAGCTAGAGAATCTCGCTCCTGTGATAGTTTAGCCTGTATAGAAGACAAACAACCAAACCTCACCGATTCAATTTCCCATTCCGTTAAAACCAGAAACCAAATATAAATATAAAAAATAATAATAATAATTTTAAAAAAAAAAAACCCTTACGTTCCCCTCCAAGGCAATCCTCAAGCGCTCCTCAGAATCCCGAAAAGTCTCCTCCAGCCTTAAAATCTTCTCTTCAAGCTCAACAATCAACCGATCCTTCTCCAAAATCTTCTGCCTCAACCGACCAGAATCTATCTCAAGCTTCGACACCCTAGACGCAATCGCCATCGACGTGATCTTCCTCGCTAAATCGAGCTGGTCATATGGATCTGTTGGAATCACTGATAAGATCTCATCAGGTAAATTGAAATCTGTGTCACTTCCGCTACTACCATAGCTGCTTGTTTGGGTCATCTTCTTCTTCGCTTAGTTAGGGCAAAAAACCGAATTTGCAAAAAAAAGCGAATTCCAACAAACCCAGAAGCAAGATTGACTTGTAGGAAGATTACTAAGATCTGACGACTTCAAAATTCAGATAAAACGTGTTAAATATTCGAATTAAATCCACGTGAAAATTTTTGAACAACTTTCCCTCCAAGAAGCAGGGTAATTGATTTTGATTGTAGGCTATGAGACTCGGTCCACCATCGTTGGCCCATGGTCCAACCACGAAGCCCATGAACTTAGGTTATTGGGCTAAGCATGGATCTATCATCTAGAAGTTCTAACATTACATGAGAGAAGTTTTGAGGCATTTATGAAACCCATGGAAACTGGAGTCCGGATCTCTGTGCTCTCCCGATGGCTGTTGACCAAGAATTATAGGAGGACCACAAGGTTAGGGTGATGGGGTTTACTTTTTTAAATTTTTTTATTAGTTTTTACTTGTTGTCCCCACATAATTTGTGGTTGTACTACCGTAAGAGGAGATGATCCAACTGCTAGGCTCTAATCTCACTCAGGTTCTCTTCTCAAGCCCCTGAAGCTATCTCACAACATTCTGGACCAACTAAGGTATCACTTGAATCGAACAATCAAACGCTTGGGACCTTCTTCAAGCTTTTAGGGGAATATAAATATAAATTCACATTTGAGGTGGCAAGTGACAACCCATGCCGGACCTAGTAGAGGAGAGCTGATTTGAGGAGTCCAAATCACCTTGCTTGTGCTCCCCTTATGCTACTGCACTACACAATAGTGGTGTGGCACACCAATGAATTAATAAAATAAATCATAGGCGATACCTTCAATGGGTCTCATATAAGTCATACTATCATCGTGTTGTGGAAAAGTGTCAAAGGGGCACATTGTTCTCCCCCAATGAGAAGGTGATCAAAACTCTTATATAAAGACCCCATCATTCCAATCTGAGGATCTTTAGTTTATTTAAGTCTTTTACTAAGCCCGAGTCTTACCTAGTATTGGGTCCAAGTGGCAAATTTTGATCGCTATACGATAACAATTAAAACTCAACTAAAAGTTGAATCTAATGAATCCCTTAAATTTCTCTCAATTTCACGTCTCCCTTTCTTTCTTTCTTTCTTTCTTTTTTTTTTTTTTTTTTTTTTATTTTTAACAAAAGTGCTTTTATATATCGGGGTTAGGGAGGGGTTAGGGATATTACATATGCCACCAGGAGGGGGTTGAACCCACGACCTCTCCACCGAGAAATCAGGTTTCTCCACTAAGAAGTCAAGTCCATGTCTCCTCTTTTCTTGAGGTTTAATTTTAAAAATTTATTAGATTTAATTCCTAATTGGGTTATAATTCTGCCCAAAAACAAAGGCACAATACAATGTAGGCTAATCAACACTGGATTTACATCAATAACAATTATCATTTCCTACAATTCCCTGTAATTTGTATCTAGGATTATGACATGGCGATTGTAAATGATCAAGAAGTTTCCTCTGGTTAATGAATTCTTTATTCAATCCAAAAAACAAATTACGTCTATGCTATACGTTCTCTTTGTAAATGATCAAGAAGTTCAAAAGACATAATCCACTTAGAAAACAATCCTACGAGATTTACAATATGAATAACTACATAAAACTGAAACCACATTTCTTAATAACCTAACAAAGAGGCTTCCATGTCATGGCTGAAAGACAAGAGGCCAGCAAGGAAATCAGTTGACCACCAATCTTGGTTTCTACTTCTACAATCTTTGACAAGCCCAAAGGGCTATTTCATCTGGAATGGCAACTCAAGGAGGCTGAACCAGAAAGACTCTTTAAGAGAGCATAAAAATTCACAAGGCTTGCAAATTAGCACTTCTATGGCTTGACGTGTTCCCGAATGAACTGCTCAACTTGCACTATATCACTGGTCAGACCTGAAGCTTCTGCAAGTGTCACCTTGTTATAACAATGAGAGAATGTAAATGCCTCTCCAGTCACACCAAGCGTAAATTCATTAGAAATGTCAGCATCGGATATAGCAGTTCTTGATGTCCGTAGCTTGTCTCTGTAGGATAACATAAGATGTATTGATTTATCAACAACCACACAGAAGACTAATCAGAACCACTTAAGTAATGAAATTGTATTTCTTCAGCCACTCTCCCCCGAAGAAAAACAAACAAACAAACAAAAAGAACAACACATAAAAAAGGGAAAGGTGTGGTGGTGGCTGTGTTACAAGACAGTTAGAAGGCAGGCTCTCACACCACCCTAGACCCTACCATTTTGAATAACAACTGAAGACGATCATCCACAACAAATTTTACTCGCGAAATAATAACTTGTTTTGTGTATCAGAATATATCAAACTACAGAATAGTAATTCTAAGACCAACCACAGGAAGGCATTGTATCTACCAATTTTGCTGGAACACAAGCTAATTATCAATCACATCGGATCTGAGGTAACTTCATGCTCGTTCCCCATCGCATAAACTTAGTACAGTTAAAAAGCAATTTGTGCAGATAACCCTGTTCTGTCTTGCTCACCCTTCAAAATAAGGGGAACCTAAATTTTACTGTCACAACTGCTTATCGCAAAAGCTCAATGTAAAGTAAAAGCTCCCCCTTCCAACAGAAAAGCGGAAACCACAGACACAAAGCTATGCACGACACCCCAATGGGCAGACAGTGTAGGGAACATAGCCTTGCGCTTACCAGGGATCCAACACCCAACCTCCTGGTTAGATACCATATTACAACCTCTTATTCTAAAAAGCTCAGGTCATTAAGGACTACAGCAATGCTATACCAACACAGAAAAACACACATTTCATTTGCCAGTTGTTTCCCATCCTGGATGTAAGTATGTGTAGCATTAAAGACTGATGACCTTGTAACGAGAGATAGCTGCCACATAAGTGATTATTGAGGTGACTAGTTTAGTCTTATGTAGCTGCCTTCAGGATATCATGGTCAAAAGAGAGAGATTACCAGATTGACATTGCTAAGTAAGTTCAAATGAAAAAGCAATGATCTTACATCTCCTTTTCAAGTTGTTTCCTGATGAATTCCTTGGTATGTGCTGTCACTTTGTC
Organism: Hakea prostrata; assembly: GCF_041222555.1. Lineage (NCBI taxonomy): Eukaryota > Viridiplantae > Streptophyta > Magnoliopsida > Proteales > Proteaceae > Hakea > Hakea prostrata. The sequence goes on from NC_142608.1 coordinate 61,896,887, forward strand.
TGTCTTGTTGCATAGTATGAGTACAGGGATTTTCCTCTTAACAATGCTTGCCTTGGTCAAGATATCATATAGGTACCTGTGACATTCAAAAAGTACAAATGTTTACTGTCATGAACAGAGACGTATAAATTTATGTACATAAAAAATGCATAGCTAGAACCACAAAGCTGTAGCTTTTAGTACTCTGCAGCTGCACGGCAAGTTGGTAAAAACTCCACAGCATCCACAACAAAAATAAGGCCAACAGTCTGAGGCAAGTATTCATCAAGCTTGGGTCGAAGTCGTGAATGCCCAGGAACATCAACTACATGAACAGGCTTCATTTTTCCCTTCTGCACATGAGACAAGAACTATTAATCATCTGCTGAGACTAGTTTACTTATCATTTATATAGAATAAAAACTAATCAATTATTTTCTACTGGAAGAGCAATCATACAGACAGAAGAAAAAGACAGTTTTGAAATTTTCACCCTTGAGGAAAGTAAGAAAACATTGATAATCTAGCAGACATTCCCTTCAGGACAAGTGATAAGGAATAACGGGCACATCATAATTTGATAAGGTAGTCGATAACATAGGGTTTTGAAAGTCAATATACAGATCAACATGGGCAGAGATATCAATGAACAATTGTCCTTCAGGGAATCATCATTCCCTGGCCATTCTGCATAAGAATACATACACTTCATATGTGCCAACAGACTACAACAGTTATTTGGTAAACTCTGGGAGATACATATAAGGATGAGTGTAACTATATTAAATCATGTGTTACTGATGCAGAGTCAGTCCAAAAACTGGTCCTGTTCTTCAGGACAAGTGCTTTTCATTCTTTGGGTTTTATTTGTTATGTGCCAAATTGTAAGGCCTAATCTGGCCGTCTATAGGGGTATAATTAGTCATGGTATCTGAATATAATCATCAAAGAGTCCTTGCAGTTAACTCTGTCAGGCTGAAGTTATCCACAAGACTTAGACTTCGACAAATACTCCAAACAGATGGCCACAGACAAGCAATTAAATCAAATTGCTACAAAGAAGATCCAGGAGGGTCTCATCTTCCATCACAGAACACAAGGTGTGGACATTAACTGCTTGATCTTTTGGATAAAATCCATGAATTATTTGAGAACTAACAGCATGCAGAAAGTTGTCTTTTTTTTGGCCCAACATGCAGAAGGTTGTCATAATATCACTGAGACTTCATACAAATGCCTACACAAAAATTAGCCATCAAGGATCATAGAATATCACTGAACAAATTTTCCAAATTTCAACAGTACAACAATGTCCATGAAATACTTTACCCAAAAAGAAGACACTTCTTTACCTTAGAAGACTCTGAATGAAGCACAAAACTGTCCTCGTTTGGCTCCATTGATGTAACAGTACCTTGATGGGAAGAGCCATCCCGAAGCTGGCATGGTAACAAGTTAAATAGCCATTTCAGAATAATAGATCAAAATGTTAACATAAACACATATATGACAGGAATAAGAAATAATATACAAAATAACTAACATTGATAAGTACAGTATACAACGATATTTCAGGGTGATGAGGACATTAAGGCTCTTTTTGGTATTCTCATTCTCTATTATGCCTATTTAAAAGAAATAAGTACAAGAATTCATTATTTGTCAATAATGAAAATAGTTTGGCAAATTTTGTCCAAAATAAATTATGGAATGAAATATAAATTTGGTGTCAAAATGAAAAATTGTAAGAAAATGATAGTGATTAAGATTATAAAAAATAAAATTATAAAATATAAATAAAAATAGATAAATAAATAAAAACAAACAAACAAAGCAGCTTAAGATAAGGCTGGACTCAGAGGAACACAATACAGAATAGTTAAAATACTTAACAATAGATAGAATGAAGAATACGACTCCAGCAAAACTAACTAGTAAAGTACATCTTGTATTCACCTCCGACCCATAATATAGGCCCAATTCGAAGAAAACTCATTGGATCAAAGGCCAAATACATATGTAACCCAATCCATGACTTATCTACGCTAAAATAGAACCATTCGTATGTTTTATCAGCATCATCATGTGAAAGCTAACAAGTCAAAAATCCAGTGGAATTAACAACTACAGATGGTCATTGCAACAAAAACAAAACCTACATATGCAAAACCGCCTGGTTGTGAAGTGTAAATAAGTCGTAGGAGTGCCAATAGTTTCAAAAATAGATTGCCAAAGGCAATAGTTGCTTTTTGTCTGCTTTTGAAAAATACAAAAAAGAGTTCCAACCTAATTTAAACTGGCAACCCTATACAGCTGACACTAATAACAGATAAAATATTCCATTGAGTAAAAAATATCCTAAACTGCACTACTGATCCATAAAATCAGGTTTGGAGCTGACCTACCTAGGACTGGGTCTCTAACTGAACCATGTATGTCACCTGCAAAACGAATTCATCTACTACTCTTTCAAGACCAAGAACCCTTGTTCCTTCCGGAACAAAGTAGCCACAACGCTCCTGCATGCATATCTTCAAGAATGGATCCACAAGTAAGGGAAATTTTTACCCGGCCGGAATCCCTATATCAAGGAAAATGTCGAGAGCTCCCTAGGATTGGAACTCTTGGTGAAGCCGTCATTGCCAATCCTCCCTCCAAGGTCGACTTAGATGGTAACAAGCCCCACCACCACCACTGGAGTTGAAGTCACCTCCTTCGCCACCGCTTTCGGCTCCCTTTGGTTTGGGTTCGCAAACCGGCTCAATGAGATGGGGGGAAGAAGAAGAAGAAGAAACAATTGATTTTCAAAAATAACCCCATCATGAGGTTTAACAAATGGTTCATAACTTCAGGGTCTCTGCTTGCATGGATACCAATTTTTATTAGAGCCCAAATGTGACCCTCTTTCACAAGCCAAATCCCGCTTCATAAGTGGGTGTGTTTTAGTTGGGCCCTTTAAGCCCCACTTCTTGGTTTTACTATGTTGGGCCAAATGCATCAAGCAACCTAGAGTTGGGGCAGTGATTAACCCAACCCTGGTTTAGACCTCAGCCTCCAGTCCAACAGAAAACGCTACTCGAAAAGTCCTTCCCAAACAATGTTTGTAATAATAACCCTAATTTCCCCCCATCCTCTCTACCAATCCTGTAGCCACCACCTTTTCTTGATCGTGGGCACAAGGATGTCGGAGTTTATAGATTAATTGTCCCCACGTCGCCATACAGAACCCCCCATCACCGACACTATGACCGGCAATACCTTACCTCAGCCGCCTTCGCCCAAGAAGGCTTTGTCGGAGCTAGCTCTACCCTGCCAATCTCTCCCTTGAATCAATGGTGCCTCTCCGACTCTTCTTGTGGAGCTACCAATTTGATAACTCTCCATGTTGCGTCCAATATGTTGTCGTGCACCAGTTTAGATGAGATTGCCTCTAAAGATTTTTCCTCCTTGACTAAACAAGAATTTCTCACCTGTGGTAGGAACTTTTGGTAACCTCCTTTCATTTGTGGGGTCCACGATAGTGGTCGAATACTTAGATTCCACTCCAATTCCTACGACGCACTCTTCTTGCTCTATGTCCTCTGGTTTTAGAAGTTCAATGCCCCCCCCCCCGCGACTATCTTCCCTTCTCAAAAGTCGAGTTGCAGAGCATCTTTGAAGCTTGTTCAATCAAACTCTGGCCAACTTTTCCAGAACACACAATCCAAGCCATCCCATTCGAGGTGTTGGAGAGCCACCCCCCAATCGGTATCCATAACCAATCTCCTGTTTCAAACAAAAGAATGTAACATCCTCGAGCCATGAATCCACACTCTTCACTAGAAAATATGGACGATCCAATCTCCATCTTCCTTCCCTCAGATCAAAATGCGCTCTGCCACCAATTTGATAGGAACCTCTTATCTAGACTAGTAAAGCATGACCTAAAAATATGAAAGATACATGGGTTTTGATGGTGCTAGTCACCCCCTACCAACAACATTGTTGCCCCTCAGCCAAGCGCTGCCCAAAACACTCAAAAACCAACTGATACCTTTCCTCTTAACCCCTCCACCCCCCCCCCCCTCCTTTATAACCCACCAAGCAGTTGGTTATGGTAACCCTCTATCTCCTCTACATGGCATCCTCCAATGAACCTATCACTTAACAAGCCACTACCACTTTCATCCAAATTCAGCCATCATACCATCACAACAGCCCCTACCTTCAATTCCCTTTTCAGCCAAAACTACCAAGTCAAAACCCAAATTAGATGAATTCTTGAATTAGATATCCAATTTTCCCTCCAATATCAAGATCCTACGTATCTCCAAGTTTGTCCACCAAAATTTGATGGTAACTTGGTGAGCACCTACTAGGCAACTAACTCTATACTTGATAAAATTTCATCCCACTTCATTAACATTGGATCCCCTTAGGCTATCTCAAGTTCTTCCCCTACCCCCTATTACTTGAGATATCCCCTATACACACCAAATCAATCCAAAAGTACCCCCATATCAACCAATTACAATCCCACAACACTAACCAAAGGATTCAGAGGTTATTCACACAAAACCTTAGGGGTCGCCACTCGGAGATCACCTCTACAGCCACAATTGAACTTGGCAATTTAGGGGCAGGAGTTAACCCTAATTCACAGATCTTGGAAGATTGGCCCTCATTCAATTTAGGTTACATTACCAGTCTTTTAGTAGAAATTCATGTCAGCCATGCACAACAACCACATGCCCCCATAGAGAAAGTTAAGTACAGAGGGTTATTGAATCAAAAAATGTTTAAATAGTGAAACAGATTTTCTCATAATATCATAGAAACTATGACATCAAAGACAATTAAGTTGGCATTCACTGAATAGATGCTTCAGGGCATCTCTGCTACTTACTTTGTGAGACGACGCAGCCTCTGGGCTGTTTGGTTTTGATACCTCAACCTATTGACATATGCGAACTCTCAATTCTCCAAATACCTCTTTTTTTTGGGCCCAAAGTCTCCAAATACCATTACACTTAAAATGTTGATGACCGTTCAGTTGGGAATCCAAGGCAGATGTGGTATGTTCCAGGACCTTTAAAAGATGTGACTGACACACACTGAAGTCATGGTTGTCATCAAACCCTCTGGGCTGTTTGGTTTACCCTATTGACATATGCAGACTCTAAAGTCTCCAAATACCTTTTCTTTTTTTGCCCAAAGTCTCCAAATACCATTACACTTACAATGTTGACGAGAGTTCAGTTGGGAATCCAAGGCAGTTGTGGTATGTTCCAGGACCTTTAAAAGACGCAACTGACACACTGAAGTCATGGTGGTCATCAAAAGCGGACTTAGTGATCATAGAGAACTTTATGCTGATCATAGAATGACTTTAAGCCTTCTCCAGTGGATTCAGGATACGAGCATTTGCTAAAGACAGCAAGATCTCTGTACTCTCAGGGGAAAATTTTCCTCATAAAAAGGATGCATTCTGGTAACTTTTAGCTGATGAGTTAACCCTTTGTATTTTCCTACACTGGGTCTTCACCTCACTGATCAATTCATTTTGTGGGTTTCTTGACATTTGCCTTCTACTTTTGTTGGTGTAACTTATCATGTGCTGTATAACTGTACTTTCTGCAGTCTATCCCTATACATATATATAGAGAGAGAGAGAGAGATATTATAGCCCCAATTCAAGTCTTCAATTACACCATCTACAGAAGGACAGCCACCTCAGTTAAAGCTCTTTCAAACACAAAAGCAAACCTGTTTTGGACAAGGACATGCCTGTACCTGTTTCTTCAAGTTTCAAGTTTCAACAACCATGACTCCATTCATATATCATTCAGTGTCATAAAATAGTTGGCAGAAAACAGATTGGACAACAAAATCTAGAAAGCCTGCATTCAGATATAAGGATTGAAAAAATACATAATAATAGCAGACACTGATGCACCCAACAAGTGAAACTAATAATCTAAGAGCTAACCTGGTAAAACAGAATAGTTTTTCCACTGCCACTCAGACCAGCAAGCACAATGGTATTGGATTTCGTTCTCCTGAACAGGCCAACTGCATTAAGAAAGCAACGAGACTTAGATTAGTACCAAATTTCCTCTTCTTCATCAAGGGGCAGAAAAGTTTACCAAAATCTGGCCATGTTGAAGCAATTTAATATGCCACATCAAATAAATCTAACATTCCTATCTAAATAAAACTTTACCATAACTCTTATTTTACTATTCGGTATCATTCATTTAATTTTCATAAATGCTGGTTCATTCTAAGTACACTCTTCCATATTTAACACTGAATAAAATGAAACCATGCTTCCTTTTTTTCCCCTCCCGTTGGGGGGGGGGGGGGGGGAGACAGGTTTCCAAGACAAGTAGGTTCAGATGAGAATCTACACACTATCAACCAATTGTGAGTCTGTGACATCTCCAAAGGTGATTTGGCCATCCCACCACTAGAGGTTCAGAATAGCAAGTCTCCAATTGCAGACCTAAACCTGAAAATACCTTGCATTATACGATCTTTCCTAGCACTCAGCAGCCCATTTGTAAGCAAGCACCCACCATAGTCCTGGAAGCTTTATTAACCACTTAAACAATTGGACTTGGCTGAAACTTGATATGTGTGGAGAGAACATGGTCTTTCTAGCCATGGATCATTGTCCACGCTTGACTAGCCATGTAGCAAACATGTGCGAGTCCGGATACACCCTCTAAACAGCACGAATAGGAACCTTGCACATTTTTTCAAAAACTTATTATCTTTTACTTTGTCAACTCCAAAGTCATGGTTTCTGTAACACGGAGTTCATAACAAGACCCAAATAGTGGTAGCAGACTAGATGAGCTTTTTGTGAAACAATACAAAATAATTCCCAGTTACATGGTGCCTACAGTTCCTATAGTTTATGGTTTGAGTCTATGTATATGAAACACACTTAATATTGGGGTAATATGCTTGGATATCATGTATTTTTCTTTAAGATGGACTTTATTTTATTCTTCTTCATACATTTTTTTTTTGCTTAGATTATAATTTATCCTTCCAATGCAAACATCCATCTACAAAGAAAGAAGGTGAACCTGTGGATAAGGGAAGATATCAAGCTGGATTCTCCAACTGATTTACCTTGTCCATAACTGTCTGAACAATGCCCATGCAGTCAGTCCATAACTGTCTGAACAATGCCCATGCAGTCAGACTTGTACGTCATTAAATGGTATGAACCATATTCCACACATACGGAGGCAATTAGCCGTATTTTATATTCCTAGATGTCTGCTCCAGGCCATGGATTCTTTTCTCCTCATGATTATCTTCCAGTTGAGACTTTTATTGATGTCGATTGAGCTGGCACAGGTTACAATACTTTAGTGGGAGGTAATCTGGTTACTTTAGGAGTAAGAAGCATGCTGCTGTGGCTTGCTCTACTGCTGAAGCCAAGTTTCGTGTTATCAAACATGGCATTTGTGAAACCCTATGGCTTCATGGACTTCTACTTAGTTTTAACTGTCTATGTTACTCTTCCTATAATGCTCTACTGTGATTGCAAATCCACCGTCAGCATTGCTGAAAATCTCATTCAAGATGATAGGATAAAAACACATAGACTCACTTTATCAAGGAGAAGACTGAGTATGATCTAATTTGTGTTTCACTTGTTCCTTCTCATGGTCAGTTAGATGATGCATCCACAGGGGAGCTAAGTGATGGAACTTTTCATTCGACTATTTCCAAGTTGGACATACTGACATCTATGCACTAACTTGCAGGGGGGTGCTGTAAATGGGTACAAGGGTAGTACTGACTCATAGTTTTATAGGGGTACTTTGCTCTTTTATCCATTATAGATTCCCCACTATATTAAAGATAAAGAAGGACTGTGTCACATGAGAGAGAGTAATATTCTCTCCAATCTTCAACATTATGCTTTGTGCTACTTTTGGCAATCAAAAATAAAAAGAGAACTGCCATTGTTCAATTTTATCAAGTGGAATTTTTCAGCATGCATTAATATTGTGTTCCACTTCTGAGGTAGCGTTGATGTTTCATATCAGACATTAAATTGCATTTTATGGTTCTTTTCCTGAATAAAAATCATATCAATGATATTCCTGTTATAAAAACTAAATGACATGTTTTCAAATGGACAAGTCAACAGTTTGCCTTGAGCACCCAAACATGCAGGCATCAACCGACCATTTGAACAACCTGGGTTTAAAGCATGCCATGCCAAATAAATCATCAAAAATAAACCATCACTAACTTGCAGAAATTACCCAATAAAACCTCAAGAACTACTAAATTTTCACCTTTTATCACTTTTAACTGTAAATATAAATTAGAAGCATACAGTTCAAGAAGATGGTCACATACTATACAGTAAATATTATCAAGAGACCCTCCCCCACCCCACCCCCCGCCTCCAAAAAAAAGAAAAAGGTCCTACGAGAATAAAGAATCAGCACGTGGAAACTGGGCTGGGCTTCTGATAAAATTTAAAAGGGAACTTCTATGACCCAATCAACCATTTCCTTCCTTTTCATTTTTCTTCCCCCCCCCCCCCCTAACACCTCTTCAAGGCAACAAGCTTCCTCTCCAACAAGTACATTTTCCAGTTATTACGTACAACCCTTTCTTTTGCTATAAGCACGCAGCAAGCATTTAAAGACATGAAGTTATGTGGTAGAAGATACTTACATAATAACAGAATAACAGATGTTAGAAATAGAACTCCAACAGCAACATACAGCTGCGAAGCAGGAATCTGGTGAATCCAGTGCTCCACTTGAGATAGCCATTGTTGCAGTTGATCTGTCCAATCTGTCCATTTTTCCATCCCTTCCATTTGCCTACTTTCTGTATTTTGAAATGGTGCAATCAATGGCCAAAAGAAGACAGATAGTCACCGTGAAACAACTGGTGTTCTGGAGGTAATCATGCCATAAGAGACAAAAATAGTAATTAATACACATTTGGCTATCAGCAGCTAAAATGTTAAAAAAATATAATAATAAAATAAAATTCAAAATCACAGAGATGTGAGAAAAGAAAGCAATGTCATAAATCTACCCGAACTGCATCAAGTGGGAAGAGGCATAAGTGCTTAACCATGTTAAAACCTTTGTAACAATCGTATTAAGTGTCTAGAATTCATTGGGTTAAGCTTAAGTGCACTGTGAGTCAGAGGTTATGCATATCAGATTCTACAAACGACACACATGTCCACATGACAGTTTCCAAAGTTGTAACTCTCTTATTCATCATGAATGCACATGTCTGAAAGATCTCTTTTGAGATTAAAAAAAATTGTTGTATCTCTAAAATGTGTTTTCCAAAGTTTTGACAAAACTCAAATTGATTAAATGCATTCTTATTAAATTAAACATCAACCAGGACTGATATAATCGGACGGTTTAATATTTCCTCGACTAAACTAAACACACTTATAGTTGTATCTGAAAGTCTAAAGTTTAGCTCAGGTTTCTTTACCATAATCTGAGTTCAGTAAAACTTTGGGAACCAGCAGAAAAGTTTAAGGTAAGAAATAAGCCTTGTTAGCAGATTTTGAAACTCTGGCTTCAGGAAGACTTTGGACTTGCACAACCATAATCTGAATTCAAGAAAATTCCTAATGTTACTTCCCTTTCTTGAACCCATTTGCGGTTGTGTTAAGTCCAAAGAGAAAGATCTCGAGATGGATTATAAAATCAGAAGCTTCTACAAATGTGGAACAGATCAGCAAACCAATCTCCCATACGAAAGCTGAAATATAAGTATCTAATTCCTCTATGAATCCTTCATGGGTTCCCCTATAATCTATGAATTTTGGCTCGAGAGATCAATTTCAAAGTTCCTAAGATTCAAACAAAAATCCCATTTCTATTCCATTCTTCTCTTCTATTCCTTCAGCGTATTCGGAACGGTCATTGAACAAAAATCACAGAGCAACGTAAGGAAAATATTGGGGTTTTAATTTCCATAAATCGAGCACCCAAGTAATCAAACACTAGCCAACAGAGACCATAAAAGTTGAGAAATGACTTACAATGGAGAGAGAAGGAAGACTTGCTGGCCAACTAGGGTTTTGAGTCTCGAAGTCCCGGCCGAGATGGATCTGAAAACGGACAAGTTCGAACACTGTAGTTAGTTTTTTTTTTTTTTTTTTTTGCATGTTTAAAGTTTAGGCAAGTTACGCATGGTGTATTTGCAATCAATTACATTTAATACTCTTAAAAAAAATCAATTAAAGATACCTCTTACTTTTGAAATTGGGTAATTTTCATCTGTACCCCTGAGGTTTGGTCCAAGTCACTTTTAGTCCAGTTTAAGTTTTCTTTTGCATATGGCTCCCTGTAGTTTTAATAAATGATTAAATAAGGACAAATTAAACAGAAACTGTTAATTTAATTAAATTTGTGACAAATTAACAGTTTCTGTTTAACTTGTCCTTATTTAATCATTTATTGAAACTACAAGGGAGCCATATGCAAAAGAAAACTTAAACTGGACTAAAAGTGACTTGGACCAAATCTCAGGGGGTCCAGATGAAAATTACCCTTTAAAATTGAAACACTATAAATGGAAAGTTTTGCTTAAACAGTAAGGAGCACTTGTAATTCAGGATAGTAAATATAATTAATTGCAAATACCTAGAGTTTATATATAATTTGCCCTTAAAATTTCGGCAACACCTCAGTATAATTGACAACAAAAATATTTACATCCTAAAATTATGTCAAATTCTATTACTCTTATACTCATAACTAAAATATTAGGGGGTGGGGAATATTACTTATACGAGCCAATGGTAGGTTAGTTGAACAATTAACAACTCATACTCTCATGGGGGAGGTCTTGGGTTCGCACCCATCCGGCGGCATATATATTAGTAATATCTCCCCCATCCCCCATAATATCAACTCACCAACTCCCCAAAACAAAAAGAACAAAAAAAAATGGTTTACATTAAAAAAGAAAAAGAAAAAAAGAACTAAATCCATGAAAATGATCATTGACCATCAATTATTAGACCAACCTTGAATTCATGAACTTTGTTGAAGTTCATTCATGCACAAAACCACAAATGAATTATGTAATTCAATTAAGTCTTAAAAGATAAAAATAAAAATCTTAACTATGGATAACTTGTAATTTTGAAAGTGGGTGTCGTATAATTTAGGTCATAATAGTGAGTAGATACTAGTTTCATGCCATCTTCGCAGGTTGCGCTCCCACCAAATTGTGATGGATGGCAGCACTGAAGACTAGCATGCCAAGGCAATCACAAATGGAGTGACCAGTAAAGTTCCTAGAGATTCAAGACCAATCACGAACAAACCCGTGCAAGCATCTTAAGCAAGTCCAAATTGATGCAAGGGCTCTATCCCAAAGGGGACAGGAAAAGGGGCAGGAGAAGAAAAGGTGGTCAATGTCCTCAGAACCACTCCAGCAAATGGTACAATTAGGGTTGGTGGGATATGGAGGCTAATGAGGAAATACTGGGTAGGGAGAGCATGGTTAAGAGCTCTCCAAAGGGTGAGAGAATAGCGGGGAATGTGACCTTTGAACCAAACCAAATGGAACCAGGGGACAGGGGGTGGGGACATTGGAGAAAGCTCCATGCTGAGGAAGTGGTGAAGGATTTGGATGGCGAGGGGGACCAAATGGTAGTATCATGGGGGAGGTTCAAGATAGGGGGAAAGAATTCCAAACATGTGTGAGACTAGGGTTGGGGGGGGGGTAGGGGACCAGGCCCCATGGGAGATGAAGGTGTCAAGGGTGGCGGTCTTAGGGATGCGGGTCTCATAGACAGAGCGAGGGCCAAGAAGAGTGAAGAGAATGCCCATCGGATACCTGCTTCACACTTTTGCTGTTGCTCTGTGCATGAGAAGGGGTTAAGTGTATGTCCATTCTTCGAAGCACCATCTGCGCATTCGCTTTTGTGTTTTCCATTCTCACGCTTAATGGTGACGAAGATAATCATCGCTTTCAAAGCATTTTGAAAGTCATCACCCGAGAGAGTTATCTGTATCACCACCATTATTGGAATCCAATTTAATGTATGAATAATTTTATTTCAGACAACCTCTCTCTTAACTCGTCATTTTTTTTATTTAAATCATTGACATGGTGTTAGCTCTGATATCAAACATTAAGTACTTAATCAGTGCATTAAATTCTTCGAAGCTAATGAAACAAACTGAATCAAATCATTTAATTTATCCCATATTGAACTGATTCAATTCAGTACCCATTGATCACATAACAACCATCAGCCGATTTACACAAATGTAGATCAAGAGATTACAATTAGGACCCTCTCATTGGTTCTCACATTTGAACTCTTAGAGATTAAACGAGTTCTACTTACTGTACTGCTAACGGTCGAGATCGAAATCTCAACTAAGATTTTGGTCAATCGAGATTTCAATCTCAACTGTTGAGAGCAGATGCTAAATAGAGGGCACGAAAAATAGTAAAAAATCCAGCCACAGAGCCGCGTCCGTGCGTGCATCCCTTAGCCGACTCCCTTGACCCTTATCCACAACGGCTCTCTAGTCGCCACCTCCGGTGTCCAGCCTGTTTAACAGATAAGTCTTCGGTCAACCTTCTCACACTATCAGTCTGCCTACCACTATCAGATATTCAACTCTATCTACTAAACAATCTCTTCTCCTCTGAAAACTATAAATAGGCGACGAATCGTCACCCATCTCACTTCTATCAGTCTCTCACCAAGCGGAAAATCATGAAATACTCTTCGGCGCTTCTTCTTCTTCTCCTCTCCCTCTTCTCACACCATTGCTTACTTGTAACCTCCGCATCATGCCACGTGGATGATGAAGCTGGATTATTAGGTTTCAAATCTGGCATTACCGAAGACCCATCGGGCATTCTCGCCTCCTGGAAATCCGGTACCGATTGCTGTACATGGAACGGGGTCAATTGCCGAGAGAACAACCGGGTCACTACTATCTCTCTATACGGGCAAACCGACAACCCGAAAAGCTACCTTTCGGGCACAATCTCTTCATCCCTATCAAAGGTTCAAAACCTGGATGGAATTTATTTCCAAGACCTCAAAAACATCACTGGAGGTTTCCCAAAGGTACTCTTTAACCTTCCCAAGTTGTTATATGTCTACATTGAAAACAACAAACTTTCGGGTCCTCTACCCAGTAACTTGAGTCGGTTATCTCAACTGGGTGCTTTTAGTTTTTCCGGAAATCGGTTTTCGGGTCGGATCCCAAGCTCGATTTCTCAACTCACCCAGTTGACTCAGCTCAAACTCGCCGGCAATCTTTTTTACGGCGAAATTCCTAACGGAATCCGGCAGCTCAAGAGCCTAACCTACCTAAGTCTCGAACGGAATAGTCTTTCAGGAAAAATCCCAGATTTTTTTTCCTCTTTGACCAATCTCCGAATCTTAAATCTCTCACGCAACCAATTTTCCGGCGAGATTCCGGCTTCAATTTCATATCTAGCACCAAAGCTTAGCTACCTTGAGTTAGGTCACAATAAACTTTCAGGCAAGATTCCAAATTTCCTTTCCAATTTCAAACAGTTAGACACACTTGATCTCTCCAGGAACAGATTCTCTGGTGTTGTGCCCCAAAGTTTCAAGAATCTCACTAAGATCTTCAACCTCGACCTCTCTCATAATCAACTTGTTGATCCTTTTCCTGAAATGTACGTGAAAGGGATCGAGTCACTCGATCTGTCTTATAACAAGTTCAACCTAAGTCAGATTCCGAAATGGGTCACTTCCTCCACCATTATTTACTCTCTCAAGCTTGCTGGGTGTGGGATCAAGATGAAATTAGACGACTGGAAGCCAACAGAGACCTATTTCTACGACTACATCGATCTATCAGACAATGAAATCACAGGCAGTCCAGTGCATTTGTTGAACAGCACAAATTATTTGGTCGGATTCTGGGCCTCTGGGAATCAATTGAAGTTCAAGATGGATAGTCTGAAAATGCCCAAAACGCTGAAATACTTGAATTTGTCTCGAAATCAGATGTTTGGGAAAGTTCCGGCGAGTATTTCACAGCTGGATGAGTTGGATGTGAGTTATAATCATCTGTGTGGTAAGATTCCGGCGAACAAGTTTCCGGCATCGGCGTTTGTCGGCAATGACTGTCTATGTGGCTCGCCACTATCTCCATGCAAAGCTTAGGAAATTATAGAAGCACAATTGTAATAAATTCGGTTTGTTTTCCATTAATTTTCCTTTTCCGTAAGAGGTTGTGACGGCTAAGCCACCTTAGGACTCTTGTAACTGTGCATGTAACAACTTGTTAGTGTATTTGCCACGTGGCAACTACTATATATATATATATATATAATGGTTTAGAGATATGTATGATTTTTCACCAAGGTCAGTTTCGTGTATTTGACTACGTTTTCAGGAGATAAGTTTTCACATATAATTTAAGTATAAGACTGTTGCAGCAAAAATCATCCTTGATCGCTCGAGCATGCTGACCTGCACAAACATGCTAGATATACCTCTGACAAGCACCTCTGACAAGCAAATTAGCAAGAGATCAATTTGGGAGAAGGAATAAGTAGATCTCCAAGCTAAGGAATGAAGCCTCAACTCTTACTTACCTCTTTCTAGCTCTTCATCTTCCTTATATAGATTTTTAGATTGTTTACCTGTTTTTTGATAATAGAGTCCGGTCAAACTAGTTGAGTACTTTGAGCTCAAGTAGGGAGAGTAAGTAGCAAATGATATCTTTAGTCATAGATAGTCAAATTTGGATGAGGTAGGATCTCAGTGGAATATTTTATTTTTTAGGTACATGAGCAAGGTGAAGGACCAAAGAAAAGGAAAAACTATTCAAAGGAACAGAGCTCTAACTTTAAAGAAAGATTTGAAAAGAATACCAAAGATCTCATTAACATTAGAGACATCATCGAAATCCAATGGTAGTAGCATTGGCGTCTCTATAGGCATAATCAACCGAAACTTTCTCATTGAAATTTAGTAACGTTTCAATTTCATCAATTTACTCGGCAAACCCATTATCAACACCTGACTAATGAAAAGGTATGTAAATACACGTAAGAATCTAAATCTACCCTCACTAGACTCATTTCAGTAAGATCATGTACTAATTTTTGGAGCATTGTAACAATAATTGTCGTTATTCTAGACCATGGATTATTTTATTATTTTTTTTAATTTTTTGAATACCATGGAAGTACTCAGAATACATAAAAAAAAAATGTGTACCTATACTCAAAAAATATATATATCTATATGTTATTTACCACACATACAACCAAGCCAAATTTCATCTAAGGTTGGAAATTTTTCTGAAAAATTAAAAATTTTTTTTGGGTAATCAATTAAAATTTTTATTTATGCATAAGATTTCCTTCAGGCGCATTCTTAATAATGTTCTTTCAGTCAAGTTAGCGTCATTAGTAAAAGGTACTCCTCTCCTGCTCTCCACCTCTTCTTTCAATGTCAATGGGTTAACCATACATGGGCAGGGTCCCTAGCTGTAAACTCTCCACCTCCTGCGTGGGGTCTACTATTACTTTTGTGAGTTTCATAATAGGCAGCTATTTAAACTCTCTTGGGTCTTTAATTGAAAAATGTCATCTGTTGTGCATGGTTGTACATATATGCCAAATATCTGGCTGAGAAAATAAAGAAATTACAATGCTATTTTGGACTTTTCAAATTTAAAATCAAGCTTTAAATCTCAACCTATTATTTGGTAAATTGGTATAAAATGTGCACTGCTGTGCACAACAGGAGATTTTTTTCATCTTTAATGTTATTTGTATTACTTGCTATATGATCTTGAATACCTGAAATCGATTTTGATTCCATGGTGTCCCCATTACTTCCTACAACTTATTATGCCAATTAATTTTTGAGCCCGTCTTATCGATATGACTTGGACTCCTCATCTTAGGTAGGGGTGTAAATGGATAACTGAAATCCGCTCCCAAATTCGCATTCGCATCCATTTCGCAGTATCGAATCCGTCTGATTAATAAGATGCGGATATAGTATACCCCTTTCTTACCAGTTATTATCCGTTTGATAAATTATCCGATTAAGTTACTCATTTTGATTTATTTTTCTTGATTCTATAATTTTTTTTATTTGAGATATGTGACTATTTTTATAGACTTTCTACCATGACTACAAAAATTGCTAAGTTCTTAAATTTCAAATCTAACATCACAAATAAAATGGTAAAAATGTCAATAGGTAATTAAAAACTTATATTCAATCTGTATACATGCTTGTATAGAAGAATCTACTTAATTAATAAAATAAATATCCGATTATCATCCAAATCCAACTGAATCCGTTCAAAAATTGATAGGATATTATATGAATCCGTCAGAATATAATAGGGCGTTGTGACTTGTATGTTGCGCATTTAATGCGCAGCATATGCAACGGACGGTCGAGATCGAAATCTCGACCGAAATTTCGATCTCAACCGTCCGTCTCGAAGTATTTTTACACCGAGACGGATTGTCGAGATTTCAATATCGACCATTGACTTCACCATTAATGCGCAGCACTGAAGCACAACCCGTAATAAGGTTTCTTTAGGTCAGGATGCGGTCTCCCATCGCCTCCTCATTTACCTTATTGCTCTCTATTGTCTTGGTTGGTTATTACAAGGAAAGTGGAGTCCCAAGAAGGCAATCATTGTTTTTTGAACTAGACTTATCACCTGTCCATTGTTTTTTTTTTTTTTTTTTTTTTTTTCACAGCTCCTTTGGTTACAGCATTTACTTGGTGCACATCGCAGAACAACTCCAGCCTTGGGAACAAGTTTTTCTGCGTCGAGCTTGATATGCGCATTGTTGGATGGGAGGCCCGACCTTTATCCGCACTTTTGCTACTACCATTGTTACAACTGTAGGAGTTTTGGGTCCGCCCTTGAGGCGTGTAATATGTCCCCCTATGAGGGTGTTATGTCCGCCATTGAGGCGTGTATTTTGTCCCCCTATGAGGGTGTTATGTCCGCCCTTGAGGCGTGTAGTATGTCCCCCTTTGAGGGTGTTGGTGCTTTTTTTGTGCTCTTGTTCTAAGGGTTTTGTGGACGTGATCCACTTTGGGCTTGCCCCAACCCTTACCCTGGCTGACCCTGTCCATTGCATGTACGACAGTTTGGTCTTTTGCAGCTCCTTGGTTCGATTTGAACCTTGTGTATTCATGCAGGTGTGTTTGTATTTCTTTTAATTCTCTAAATGAAGTGCAGTTTACCAAAAAAAAAAAAAAAAATCAAACTTGTTTACCAAACAATTTTCAAATGTTTTCTTCATAGCACATGAAAAACATGAAAAACTTTCTTAAGTTACCGTATAAATATTCTCTACATTTTTATTAAATTCGATAATAATAAAGCTCTAATGTTGAGGGGGCGGGGGGAAATAAATAAATACAGATGATATTCAAAAAGTTGGAGATATCAAAGAAAATAGCATAGATTTTTTTTGTCTTTCCTTGTGTTTTTGGTAATAATATCATAGGTGCTCTAGGGATGTCAAAAACTTTTTATGCAGGCCATTTACTACCAATGGTTTCCTTCAAGGTGATCCTTGGTAGCAAATTCAAATCCTTCTTTTGTTGAGATCCTCTGCAGATTGTACCCAACTTTTTTTCTCATAGTCCACCTAACACAGGTGGGTCTGGGGTGGTATATATCTGGTGAATTGTGAGAAGAGAAAGTTGGGTGCACCGAGCACTTAAATGGAAGAAATCCAAAATGTTCCTTCAAGTTAGAGTGTCTAATTACCCTTCATGGGTTTGGAGAAGTGTGTGGATGAGCCTCAAGATTATTCAAGTTGGTCATGTTTGGCGAGTGGGTAGAGAGGTGATTACATTCCCATATGGGAGGCCAACCAGGTTCCTTCCCCTACAGCTATATTTGTTTGCAAAGGTGAGGTGACTCAGGTGAGAGAAAAAATATGTGGACCCCATGTGTAATGGGGTGAAAGAGAAGGAAAGGAAATGAATAGATTTTATAGAAAAGTGTTAAACATGGGTCTCACTGTTTAATTTTTTACACTTTCTCATAAAATTTCAAATATTTTGTAGGGTTTTAAAAAGACACAAGTGTAAAAGTTAGCATGTCACTTCACCAGACAAGCTTCTTTTTCTCCAGCTAACAATAAAGTTTGTCTTCAGCTTTCTCACCCCATCAACCAAACAAATTACTCTCACTTCTTTTTTCTCACCCGACCTTTATTCCCACAAACAAAAGCAACCTACCTCAACACCAAATTACTTCGCACAAGCCTTCACATGGTCAAATCCATTAAGTTGAAGACCTTGTTGACCTTGTCAACAGGACTTGAAACGCCCAATTACTTCAACAACTCTTTGACCCAATAGAGCAAGAAGCCATTAAGAAAATTGCCCTCTTTTTTCTACCACGTGAAGACAAGCTTGTATGTGGTGCATTTGTTTAAGTGCCCTTTTTATAGGGGAATGTGGGCTTTCCAATTTATTGAATTTCTTTTCTTATTTTCTTTTATGTGTAAAATATCAATATTTGCCCCTGAAATTAAGTGGCTCTGTTCTATTCAAGCAATGGTGGAATCGGCTTTAGTGGGATTTAGGGTGAAGAACTTGTTGTCGCTTGTCAATGCAGGGTTGGTAGAGTGGTAAGATCCATACTTCTTAGTGGAAAGGTCATGGGTTCGACCCTTGCGGAAGACAAGCGTCCCCCCTGAGGATGTAATCAAGGTGCACGCAATCTGGCCCGGATGAACCTCAAATACCAAAAAAAAAACTTGTTGTTGCTTGCCCTGAACCAATGTCTCTACCCTCAATTTGACAGGTAAAGCTTGGAATTTTATTCAGAAATTGATCATCATTTCCTTGTCAAGAATGACATATGTCTATCAGTAAAACCCAAAGGTTCATATTAAATTAAAATTATATATATATATATATATATATATATATATATATATATATATATATATATATATATCTTTGAAATCTTACTTGGATGTAACTAAAGACATGTGTCCTTCATCCAGAGAGAAATGGATAGTCTACTCTTTTTTTTTTTTTAGAAATGGACCTGGTAAAAATCCGGTGAGGCCTATGCAGTACGAGTGGCAATTTTATGGGCCAAAGAACAATAGCTTAACTCGGTGGAAATCCAAACTAACTGTTTGGGCCTTTTTAATGTTCTTATGGGCCTGGATATAAATATCATGTTCCAATCTAGGGATATTATCCATGATGTAATTAAATTAGGCTCTCTTTAGCATAATTTATATTTATGTTTATGACTTACTCATTAATTTATACAAAAAATATATATATATATTTAATTAGTTTCCAAATTTATGTATGAAATTAATAATAGATTTCATAATATTCTGTATATGGAGTATGAACATTTGATAAAATTTATCAAAGTTAGGTTGGGTAAGGTCTCAACTAGACAAACCAGTCCCAAGTAATACTCGTAGGTGGTCATTAGTTATAAGGTTATTTGAAGTATTATGAATGCAAATAATATTTCTAAGGTTATAATGTGAAGTAGTGAATACAAGTGAATTATGCTAACCGAAAAAAAAAATACATGTGAATTATTTCCAAGGAAAAAAAAAACACAAGTGAATTAAATGAACATGAATAAATATTTAAAATTGCAATGTTTATCAAAAATGCTAATCATGTGAAGTATTTTAGAGTACTTCATTTTTTATTTATTTTTCATGATGATTTAGAACTACTTTGCTCATTATGCATGATTTTTTATTGAGAAAACTTTAGGGACACCCCAATATAATTAACGAAAAGCATAGATACCTTGAAACTATACCAAATTGGCAACCCCCCCCCCCCCTTTTCCTATACAAACACAATGAAATGTTTAAAATTGTGATGTTTATTAAAAATGGTAATCACATGAAGCATTTAAGAGTACTTCGTTTATTTTTTATTTTTTCAGAGTGATTTTAGATTATTTTGTTCATTGTGCATGATTTTTTGTTCAAAAAAATTTCAGGGACACTCCAATTTAATTGGCGAAAAGCATAGATACCCTGAAACTATGCCAAATTTACAATACACACCTCCTTTCCGTTAGAAATGTTAATTAGTTAAAGAAAAAGATGAGTATAACCTTCATCGTATTATTCCATATCTTATAATATAAAACAACAAATTGAGGAAATAGATGGAATTTATGGAAATAGAAATAAGATGAAACTTATGATTTTTTTAGGGGCAATATTGTAAAGTCATAAAAAAATTAAAGGTAATGTAGGAGTTATGATCTAACCATGACTTAATAGAATTTGCTAATGAAATGTACCATTAAGAAATATTTTAGGGTATCCATGCTAATTTGATATATTTTTTGAGATATCTATATATTTTGCCAATTGTTAGTGTATTTAAAATTATTTATTTAGAAATACATTATGCATGATTGTAGATAATAAATAATCATACAAAATCTGCATGGACATTCGGAATGTTTGTGGCTATTGTCTCTAGTAATTTTATTTATTTAGTTATATTTTAACACAATGAATTTCAATTTATCATTTCTGAAGAATAAGTTTGATATACTGGAGGCAATTGAAATGCTACTAACCTATAAGAAAAAATATTAGGTAAATTTATATATATATTTTTATAACAATATGAATTAAATAAGTCCATTTATTTTTAAGAGTTGGAGATTATCCAAATCCTTCAATTACAAAATCTTATGCATTTTTTATTTTTTGATGATAAAGATTAAATCTCATGTATTTTAATACACATATTTAGGTGGTTCTTGATGTGATTTTTTTTTTATTATAAACTATAATTTTGAAAGTATTGTTATATTAGAATTAACTAAGCATTATTTGGCATAATTTATATTTATGTTTATAACATATTTATGAATAATTGATTATGATAGTAGGTTATGAATTATAAATAATAATCGTTTGGTTAATAGTGTATATAATATATTAAATAACAAAAATAGGATGTTAATTTACAGATTAGGAACACCTTGTATGCTTCAATACTTGCTTGCACAAGCACAAACACAACAATTCTGATTCAAATATTTCATCCGTAATGACAACTCAGGAACATTATTTTGCTTCAAACCCTTTACAATGCAAAGGCAAGGATTCCAATCCCAAAATCCTAAACAAGTCCCTACTTTATATGTATTCTAGGGTTTTCCAACGGCAAAAAATAACCTATAAAGAAAAATAAGAACTTGCAGGTTCTTGATTCCATCAACCAAATATCCGCCCAAAACCTCAAACATGACTTGATCACATAGATTTGAATCTAGGTCATTTTGAGTAGCTCATCTCATTCAAATGGTTGTTTCAGACCCAACATCGCTTGCAGAGTCCTGAGTAGTGGCACTTGAAATGTTTAAAATCGTAATGTTTATTAAAAATGGTATCACATGTTTAAAGAGTATTTAATAGTATCACGTGTTTAGACTATTTGCTCATTATACATGATTTTTTGTTGGAAAAATTTTAGGGACTCTCCAATAAATTGGTGAAAAGCATAGATACCCCAAAATTATATTATTATATATCTTATAATATAAAATAACAAATTGAGGAAATAGAAATAAGATGAAACTTATGATTTTTTTAGAGACAATATTGTAAAGTCATAAAAAATTAAAGATAATGTAAGAGTTATAATCTAACCATGACTCAACAGAATTTGCAAAAGAAGTGTACCATTGTAAAAAATGGAGAGACATTTTAGGGTAGCTATGCTAATTTGATATATTTTTAGGGTATCTATATTTTTTTGCCAATTGTTAGTGTATTTGAATTTATTTTTATTTTTATTTAGAAATACATTATGCATGATTGTAGATAATAAATAAGCATACAAAATTCACATGAACATTCGGAATGTTTGTGGCTATTGTCTCTAGTTATTTTATGTATTTAGTTATTTTTTAATACAATGAATTTCAATTTATCATTTTTGAATAATAAGTTTGATATACTGAGGCAATTGAATACTACTAACCAATAAGAAAAAAATATTAGGTAAATTTTTATATATATAAACAAAACTAAACCATTTATTTTTAATGAGTTGAAGATTATCCAAATCCTTCAATTACAAAATCTAATGTATTTCAATACACATATTTAGGTGGTTCTTGATGTGTTATTTTTATTATAAACTATAATTTCGAAGTATTGTTATATTAGAATTAACTAAGGCCCTATTAGGCATAATTTATATTTATGTTTGTAACATATTTATGATTGATTATGATAATAGGTTATGAATTATAAATAATAATCATTTGGTTACTAGTGTATATAATAGATTGAATAATGAGAAATAGGATGTTAATTATGCATATTGGCTCCTGATACTTTATGGTCATTTCATTTTGGTGTTTACGATGCAGATGGGTCCTCAGATGCCACTTTCGTTTTATCGGTGTTCTCAGATGTCGCTTTTGTTTCATCGGTGTTCTGCAAAGGTGACGCTGGAAGTAAGATCGATCATATTTGAAGATTTCAAAACTATCATTCGCCTTCTCAACGAAAAGACCAAATCAGATTAAATGAGGTGCCACTCAATCGCAAAGCAAAGCGATCAGAACAAAGACACGGAAAAGAAAAAAATAAAGACGGTTATGAGAAATAAAGAAACAGACTAACTCAGTGTGGTGAAGACGAACGCGGTTATGAACAGTGAATAACAAGACTGGGATCAACCAAATTGGCGTTTTGCCTTTGTCCATTGTATCCTTGCGGATTCTTAGGACTCATTAGGGAGGTTGGGAAGATGCCCTCGGGATCTGCTCCTTGGTTTTAAATTCTTTTCTCTTTGTCCTAGGCGCCCTTTCCTTAGTAGTCTTGTTATCAAAAACAAAGAGTAACAGTCATCTTAATAACATGGGAATTGGATTTACAAAAAAAAAAAAAAAAAAACATGGGAATTGTACTTGGGAGAGCTTGCCAATGAAATAGAGGCAACAATCATAAAAGACAAAGTTCTATAAAAGAGTAAAAGAGAAAATCAACGATTGGGAGGTAAAAATAAGAACTGGTGAAGACGTAGGCACTTAATTTATACCATGGTAATTTTTGAATGGACGCACCAGATCATTTTGGATCAACGCCTGCTATAAATGCAACGTGCTACCTTCCTCATAATGTTATGTTGTTGGGCGAATGTTGGGTGGCGTCTCGGGTTACGTAAAAGTTGCGACTTACTACATAACCGTCAACGCATTAATTGAGCACGTTCAAAAAACAGTTTTGATGGTTTAAGACTTTAAGTTATCGTCCACGACATGATGGATCAAAAAGCGCCCGAAAAGCTACTTCTCAAATCGGATCTCAGCTCACCACATCCAGGAACTAAGGGCCTTATGTTATCTCATATTTTCTTGAACCACCAAACCGGAATGAACCTTCCGTTTTGATGCATCTTGTTTTAACCTAGTTCAATGAACTTCGAATAAATGAGTTGGCGAATGCTTTCCAAAAGTGACTTTTTCTTGAGATCACCCTCATGGCACCGCCACGTGGAAATGGAAACATGGCGGCAAAAATGTCAAAAAGAGGTTGTCATTTTGCTCATGGGATGAAGAAAAGTATAATTTGTTTCTTTAATTTTTTTATCAAACCTCACTTAATTTTTTTCAAATTTTCAAATAGACTCCCTGCGTTTACTCTCACCTGAACTCATTTTTCAGTTCCAAATGGGTATATCTACTAAAGCGGCTGGAAAAAAACACAAGAAGATTCAAGAAAGAAAAATAAAAAAGAGGAACGGCGAACCGAAAGGGAACTACAAAACTTTGGAAGCCCATATTGAATGAAGCAAGCTGCGATTTTTTCGTTCCAGTTCACCGGTTCGCTACTTGGCGAATCGGGTGAACTGGCGAAATCTCACTGAAATTTCGGCAAGAATTTACCTAAAAATATGCAGATTTCGACCCCATTTTAGGGAGTATTTTTGGTCAAATTTGGTGTACCTTAATTTGATCCCAATATTTAATAAATTTGAATTATTTCTTATAAATTATTCCATTTAAATTATCATTTTTAGTTACATTTAACATGTTACCTTGTAAGGCCTAAATCATTCGGACATAGTTTGAAAGATTAATGTTGACCTTGAAGATTTCATCATAGGATTCCTTTATAATTTAAATTGTTTCCATAAATTTGTTGATGTATATACTCTTCACTAACCACATTTGGCACGTTTACTTTTAAGGTCTAAATTATTTGAATATAATTGGTAAGATTGCTCGTTATCTTGAAGATTTTACTATAAAATGTCTTTATAATTTGAATTATTTCCAAGAATTATTATACGTAAATTCTCCTCACTAACCACATTTGGTACATTGCCTTTTGAGGCTTGAATAATTAGGACATAATTGGTAAGATTGTCTATTGACTTCAAAGATTCTGATATAGAATCGCGAAAAATCTCCAAAATATCGAAAAAATTGAAAATATATCATGAATTTCGTCGATATATCGGTTATTTTGCCGAAATTCACCAAAATAGAAATTAGATATAGATTTGAATCCAGGTCATTTTGAGGTAGCACATCTCATTCAAATGGTTGTTTCAGACCCAACTTCACTTGAAGAGTCGTAAGTAGTGGCTCTTGACATGTTGTGAGGGCCAAATGAAACTTACTTAGGTGGGAAACCTACATGGAAGCAGAGTCTTGGTAAAAGTAAAACTATAGTTTACCGGACCCAAGTTCAGGAAAGCTGAAATTGGTTGGGAAGAGGTGATATGCTCTGTATTTGAATTAAACAGTAGAGTTTGAATAGAGTTTTTGGAAATTATGTGTGCAGTACTCTTATTGATTGAACCAAGTGCAACAACTGCAAAGGATTCTGGACTGAATCCTATTGGTAGTTAAAAAGAAAACATTAAATAGAGTTTTGTTCAGTATTTTGACTGGTTGGATAGTCTCTGCATTTACAGTAAAATGTGAACAACGAAGTGTGAGAAAATAGACTGTCTTGATTTTTGGCTGGGGCTAGCAAATTGAAGCTTTAGATTTTTAGAACAACGGATCAATGTAAGGTTTTTTTTTTTAAATCTTTATTAAGTTTTAAAATTAGTTTTTGTATTTTTTTTATTTAAGTGTTTTGTTAGTGTGTGGGACCCATGAGGTAATGGTGGTAATAAGGGACCCATGAGTAAATGAGGCTCTTCTTTACCTTGGTTATGAAGCTCTTCATGACATTGATCATGGGTTTTAAAGGTCTTGATCATGGTGATGTGGTGGGCTTACTTGAATTCTAATTCTTAACCTTTAATCCTCATTTCAATTTCATGACCATTTATGGACATTATCATGAATGAGGTTAAGGTTATTGAATGGATTAAATCCAATTCATTGCCTTGAGAATCTCAATGGGTGTAAGGTGAGGTTTGGGTCTATATAAACCCAACCATCCCTTCCTTGCATGTGGTGTGCAATAGAGACACTCCTCACACTTATATTATTTGTTACTTATTTTAAAAGTGTATTTGCTTTGAGTTTGTGTAAGTGTTGTACTCTAGCTTTTGGCTCCTTGAAGGGACTAGAAAAACTACCTCATCTTCTAGTTAGATGTTGCTTTATCTTGGAGGTAGTGGTGCGAAGAACCCTTAGTGGTGCAAAGAACCCTTGGTAGTAGGGTGCATCAATTACTTTAAAGACAAAACTTGAAGTGTGACTCAACCTCATTGATTGGTGGTTTGTTCAATTGCAACATTAAGCTCTTTGGATTAGCTAAGGATTTTCATTTTTCAATTGTGTTGCAATTTCATTTTTTGTATTTTTTAGAATTTGTAATATAATTACCTTAACAAGAATCATCAGTGTTGTAAATCAAGGTGTTGAACAATGGGGTAAATCCTTTTTTTTTTTTTGGCCGAAAATTGTGACTGAATGAGCTTTTAAGTTAAATTCGACAATAATAGAGCAACAATTCTTTAGGGTTGCGTTTGTTTGTTGGAACAAAGGTAGGGTGGGAAAATTATTGAAACATGCAAAATTTTCTTACTTTTCCTTTAAATTTTAAAATGATGCATTTGTTTGCTGAAATAAAGGTGGAGTGGGAAAATTGTTAAAAAAACAAATTTTTTATATTTTCCTAAACGTGTATATTGTTTGGTTGCTTGGAGTGGGAAAGTGAGAGAAATGGCAACCCAACTTTCTCACCCTAAGGCTTTTTAAAATCCTATAAATTTGGTAGAATTTTGTAAAAAAGTTTGAAAAAATAAAAAGTGGAACCCACTACTATCACTTTTCCACAAAACCCTCTATCCCTTTTCCACCAAACCATTTCCTTTCCTTTTCTTTCTCCCTCACCCCACTACCCATAAGGCCCACATGTTTTTTTTTTCACCATTTTTTTCCCTCCCCACCTTTGCAAACAAATGCAATCAAAGTATAAATTGTTTGGTTGTTTGGGGTGGGAAAGTGAGAGACAATCAAAAAAACTTGTCTCTGAGGAGGTGGCAACCTAACTATCTCACCTTAAGCTTTTTCAAAACCCCACAAAATATGTGGGAATTTGTGAAAAAATGTAGAAAAGTAAAATGTAAGACTCACAACTATCACTTTTCCACAAAACCCTTAATTTTCCTTTCATTTTCCCTGACCCCACTACACATGGAGCTCACATGTTTTTTTCTTTTCACCCCACTTTTGCAAACCAATGCAGCCTAGAAGAAAAAAACCCTTTGCTGTGTACATCTCTCTACTATACAACGGTGAACTTTTGTACCAAATAGAATACTAAACTTAAAAGCTTAATTTTAAAATTTTAAAATCCTCAATAGTCTTGTATTTGCTTTGTTTTCTTAGTCAAACATTTGGTACAAAATTGCACAGCTGTGCATAGCAGAGAGATGTGCACAAAGATGATGTTTTCCCGTCTTTAGAATGTAATGGTATAATCTACATATATGCTAAATCATGAAACAAGTCAATAAATTTCCGATCATGCTTAACAATAGTACAGGTTACCTAGCCCAATAATTAAGGAAAAAAATATAAATAATTACATATGATATTCAAAAAGTTGGAGATATCATAGAAAATGGCATAAATGTTTTTTTTTTCTTTTATTTTTTTGATAACACTAGCACAGCCTAGGAATGTCAAAATCTCTTTATGCAGGGGTTCAACTTTAGTGCTATGCGTAAATGCTGCCTGATGAACACATTTATGTGTGAAATCTTAAGGCATAAAGCATGCATTTTATACACTTAGAATGGAGTTACCTTGGGTTTTATGTTGTTTTTGCAGATTTTAGGACTTTTCAAGATTTAAGCAAATATTTGGAGTTTTGGGCTTGAATCATGCTATTTTACTCGTCAAGAAGTCCATTCAAATTCTCAAATGCGAAAATGGGCCTGATCTGGAGCATGATGGGCTAGAGATGTGTGATTACGGGCCAACTCCGAAATATTGAAGAGATAAAGAAGGCAAATTTGATCTACGGCTGAGATTTTAAATCAAATCTCTGAGAGATATTATTGAGAGAGTCCAGATGGAAAAGAGTCATTGCATACCTCAATATCTTATTTTCTATTTAGGATTTGATTAAAGAAAGAAAAAGAGGAAAAATAATTATATTCAGATAAGGATGAAGCAAAAATCCCGTTTTTGAATGCCTCAGTCCAGTTTCGATCAAACCCTTCATCGAACGGTCATCCGATGTCCGATCGTGCTGATTTTTGGAGGAGAGCTTCACGACTACTTAAACCTCAAATCCAACGGTGGGATTATGCATCTGATCTCTCTAAGTCGGCGCGATTAGTACGTCAAAACCCTAATTGGATGAGTCAGATAGAAACCCTGAGTTTTATTCAAATTCAGCCGTGCTTCATATCTCATGTAAACTCTATAAAAGGAGAGCCTACTCCATAAAAGGAGAACGTGTCTTAGAGCTTAATAGAAGCATTCTTTCTTCTCTCTTCAATTTATTTATGTTTTCTCTAGTTTTCTTTGCTTGCAGTTGTGAGATTTTAAATTTCTAGATTAATGTTTAGATTTAATTTTTATGTAATGCAATTCAAGTTCAAGTTTCAAGTTCAAGTTTCAAGTTTTTAGATTCGTTTTCTCTCGGGTCTAGCAATTGCAGATTTAGATCATTCTAGATCTAGATCTGGTTGTTAGGGTTGGTTGAGATTCGAATCATTTGTTCAATTCGCAAGTAAGTAATTTTTCTTTATTAATCTTCTCTCCTCCCTCCATTCCCGCTTCTATCTACCCCTCCATATTCTTAATTTAGGATTTACTTTCAGCATTATTTATTGTTCTGCCTATTCATTCATAATCTCGGACCACATAACCGGAGCAAGCCTACGATTGCTGCCCCCCTCCGGTGACGGGTGGTGTTGCATCCGCATTTTAGTTATTTCCTTTTCCTTTTATTGCTTTGTTTATTGCTTTGTTATTTACTTTCTGTTATTTACTTTCTGCCTATTCATTCATAATCTCGGACCACATAACCGGAGCAAGCCTACAGTCGTGCCTCTCGCTTCTGGTGACGGGTGGTGTTGCATCTGCATTTTCCTGTCTTTTATTTATGCATTGATTGTGTTTAATTTACTGTTCGTTTCAATTCGATTGCATTAGATATATAGATTAGGATCGTTTAGTTTAGTTAATTAGTTAACAAAAAAATTGAATCATTCCACTCTCGCATTACTATTAAGAAGTTCAAATTCTAAGTGGCATATCTCCCTGAGATCGACCCGTTAGCTACACGACACCGTGCGCTTGCGGTTACTTTTAAAATTCACAAACACTGCCAACCGTCTCTCTCGCTTTTAACCATCTACACATCTATGATGTAATTAAATTAATAAATGAGTTTGTTTTTCTCATTTGAAGAGTGAAAAAAATATACACATGCAACTATAAATTTGACGTTAGAATAGAGAACAACTCCTAACGACGAAAGTCTAGATAGAGAACCCCTACCCTGATAACCTTGATTTCCATTTGTTTTTCTTGGTGAAAACCTTGATTAAAGTTTCAATCATATATTTGAGGGCGAAAGTTTTATTTAAACCACATAGGTATCTCTCTTGCAGTGACTTCCAGATGGTGGTGTGTGGACCCAGATGGATCCAATGGCTGTGATTACAAGGATGACAAAGATTAGAGCCGTTGGATCTACAAGGACACATGTGTCACTCTTTGGAGAGTTGTGGGTTCAATCCTTATCGATAACATATGTAATACTTCCATCCCCAATTTCCTTATGTATAAAAAACCCTTTATTAAAAAAGAAAAAGAAAAAGAAAGTCATAAGGCTATGTTTGACAAAGTATGGTAAACATTTGGAATATATCATATTCTAGAGATAGGTTTTCATACAACTTATGTCACTTTTGCAAGGCAACATATTGAAAAGTCATAAGGATACGTGGCAATGATGGTGTTGTCAATGTAGGGTTGGTAGAGTGGTAAAATTCATACTTCTCAGTGAAGTGGTCATGGGTTCGACCTTGTGGACGACAAAGCTCCCTCTGAGAATGTAATCGAGGTGAGCACAAGTTGACTCGGATGAACCTCATACACAAAAGAAAATGGTGATGGTATTAATGGGTAGAGGATTGTGCTGCCTTCAAACCCGAAACAAACCCATCAACCACATGCTTAAGAAGGAGCCCACATCACCCCACCTTGACATACTTAGAGATGGGTCTCATCAAAAACATGTACAGAGAGGTGTGTAGAGAGTATAGTCCTCTAGGCAGAGGACCAAACCTGGCTGCAACAAGATCAAGAGGATAAAGGTCGTCAATTCCTCGTAAATTAGTTGTCTACCAAGGGCAAAAGTGAAAGGAAAAAAAAATCAATTTCGATTCAAACATCTCATAATCTATTTCAGAGAATTTCCACCCAATTTAATTTTTATTTGCAATAACCTTATAATCAGAACAAAGAAATCCTGCTTAGACCGCAGGAGAATATAGAATTAGAAAGATAAATAGAAACTATTCCAAACCAGGTCGAATAATTGCACCCGCGAAAAATAGGGCGTTCCAGATTTTTCAAACACCGAAGAAGAGGAGAGGACGGGGTGAAGATTCAGTCATACAGTTGCTGAGGACTCCCACAGCCGACGAGAGAGGGAAGAGTTAAGACCCAAGAGAGGAAATCTACAAGAATTTCCATCCAATGCCTTCAATCAGTCTATCTCTTCAAAACTTTGTAGTGTGTTGAGGTATCTGTTGGGCTTCATTTTTTTATCCTTCAGAAGCCGAAATATGAAAGCTTTGAGAGCTTCGAAGGGGCTTTCGACCCTTTCTAGATTAACCCACAAAAATCATCTCAGTTCTATCCATCTCTTTCGATTTTACGGTTCCGAGCCTCAACATGATGACCCTATCAACACCAGTGAAGACAGTGATGAAATTCCTGCCTTTAACAGTAGTGACTATGAAATGCCCACAACTGGTTTAGATTCTGATGATAAACTTCCAACAGAGCCTACGTGGAATGAGGCATATAGGATGAGAGTTGATCAGAAAATCTTTGGGATTGAATCCAAAAAACAAATTTCGCAAGTAGTGGTCCAAGACGAAGAGGAACGTCGTGCTACCTTGCTTGCAAAAGCTTTACTTCACGCAGCATTGGAGAAGCCCGATGATGTAGAAGAAGAGGACATGGTTGTGAAGGAAGAAGATCAGAAGTCATTGTCTGTTGGAATTATTGGAGCTCCTAATGCTGGGAAATCAACTCTCACAAATTTGATGGTTTGTTGCTTGCCCAGTTCTTCTTCTTTTTTTCTTCTTTTTTTCCTTTGTTTGTTTGTTATTATTTTTCATTTGTTTGGGTAATTTCACTTTTTTTGTATTTGAAAGAATGGAATAGTCTATTAGAAAGTAGTATTTTTCTTTTGTTTGCAAACTTCTTTCTTATTATAACTTAATTTACAAACTTTGGTTGCAGAAGATCTTAGAAGACTGAGATTTATTACGCTAATCCCATTACTACTATGGAAACAGGGCTGCTAATTCTGTAGTAGTAGTTCAACAGCTCAAACTCAGTTTAAGAAATCAGATTTTAAGAACACAATTACTCAGGAAATTGAATGCCAAATCTGAGATACACTAAGCTGTGTTCAGGAAATTATCAAAGCAAACTAGTAAGAAAACCTGATAGAACAAGGGCTGCCACAGTTGCTTAGATACTGTAATAAACTGGTCAGTTGCTGAGATTAAAAAATTTGAAGAGACAGGACGATAGGAAATTCACCTGGAATCCCCATTTGTATATACCAAATTGGGTCGAGTAATGATTTAACAATGTGTAGAGGAAAACCCTCATAAACTCTCTATCTCTCTCTCTCTCCCCCTCTTTGTGTTGGGGCTGGGGGTTGTATGCATGTAAACCTATTTAAATTGAGCAGAGTGGTTGACAATATCACTCTTAAGGACAAAAATCCAACCCTGAACTTAAATTCTATTACTGAAAACAAGATCTAAGTTAGTACTGCCTAACAGAGACTCCTATTTCATCTAGTACACTGACGTAACATTCAAAAATTTAAACTGGACGGTACTGACCTACATCCAGCCTACAGTACTAAATAAACAAATAAAAAAATGACTCATTATGACTACCTAAGACCGAGACTATAGATCCCTTAAGACAAAGAACTCCACAGTGGGATCAGATCAGCTCATCCTTGTCTTCCTTGATGAACACCTGACCTGTTTTTATGAACACAAACAATGTGCAAAAAGATTTGACACCAAAAACAATCTGGGAACCAAAACAAGTGCATCCGCCACCAGCAGACGATATGTTTCTTGTTTACCATAGGCTGAAGAATCCCACCAGCTCACAGTTCCTTGGTTCTGGTTTTCTCTTCAGTCTCCTGACAGCTAGCTAATTTTCAGTTTGCTCAATTATTGTGTGTGGTTTATTTATTTATTTTT
Source organism: Hakea prostrata (assembly GCF_041222555.1). Classification (NCBI taxonomy): domain Eukaryota; kingdom Viridiplantae; phylum Streptophyta; class Magnoliopsida; order Proteales; family Proteaceae; genus Hakea; species Hakea prostrata. The sequence goes on from NC_142608.1 coordinate 61,928,820, forward strand.
TTGGGGTGGGGGGGGGGGAATCAGGTCTTGCATGGGTTCCAGTTGGAAATTGGATATTATTTTAAAGATTTATAGTATTTCCAAGTTGACACAGTGAGGAAGCTTCCTATCTCCAAAAGTATTCCCAACGCATGTTGCAACACAATCTTGGTGTTCCCAACACTAATGGCACTGTATCAATCGACACTGGCATAGCAGACACAGTGTAGGCTTGTTATCTTGTTGGTGGTTTCATGGATTATGCTGTATTACTTAAAGCTTACATGTAAACATGCAGCACCACAAATGTTAATAAGTACAGGCGGACACTAACTCACTTGGGCACCCCAATCTTGTGGGTCTAAAATTTTGTATGTCTTACCATGTGAGGACAATTGATCAGACCATCCTGGAGCTACATACCTTTTTTGTTGTCACAAGTGCGTTCCAATAGCCAAACGATAAAAAAAAAATACATAACAGAGTTTTTGTGGTTTGGAAGTGCGCTTACATCTAGTAATAGTCCAATTGACCTTAGCATTTCCTCATACCAGTGCTACTTAATTGCGAGCTACAGATTAGGAACACCTTGTATGCTTCAATTCTTACCTGCACAAGCGCAAGGACAACAATCCTGATTTATATATTTCATCTGAAGTGACAACTCAGGAATGTTGTTTTGCTTCAAACCCTTGACAATGCAAAGACAAGGAGTCCGATCCCAAAACGCAAAAAAAGTCCAAATTTGATGGTGCTCCCTTTTCTAGCTATCATGGGTTAACTATAGTGAAATTCCAAATTTGATGGTGCTCCCTTTTCTAGCTCTTTTCTTGGTGTATCTGCATGGATCTGTTTCCACTTTCCATTCACTGATGGGCCATATTATGGCCCTCTGTTTCCTGTCATTATTTTTTTTAATAGTTTTGAGCGTGGGGAAGGGGAACAAGGAATGATGAGAGAAGGTAATCTACCAAGCATAACACTTGGATCTCTGGACTTCTGTTCATTCTGACTGGGTTCAGAAAGCGTTACGCCCTTCTGGGGTTGGTGAAGATTCGAACAAATTGCAGAAAACACTTTTTTCATTTGCATTTTAATTTTTCAAAAAGACTAGCATGTGGCTTCATATGGAGGCATTGGCCTTCAATAGAACTACTACTGCCACTTAAAATTAGAAAGTAGCTGGCTTTTATTGAAAATCAATGTAGAGTGATTAAATTTGAAACCAATAGTTGACTTAGTGGGGTTTAATGTACAGCTGGGAGGCTTAGATTACAACTGAAAGCAGAGAGTAAGATGAGGTGGGCTTTAGCCAAAATTAGTTTTACATAGCCCAAAATAAGAATACAATGATCAATTACTAGATTTGATCCCTAGCTCCAATGCCAAGTATGTGGCAGATTCAAAATAATGAAATTACTGTTGTTCTGAGAACAAGAGAAATTACACTATACTAAAAATGAACAAGAGGATTACCCAAATGGGCTTCCTCGCAAGCACTAATGAAGACTGCAGAAAATAAGCTGTAAGCACCAACAATGTGGAAAATGAAAACTGTAGAGGTGACAGGTGAGGTAAGAACTGAACAGCAGCTACAGAAGCCAAAGCTGGAGCTGGGCAATCTGAAAACAGCTAAGACTGGACAATCTGCAAAAGTCTAATTGCAATATACTAAAAATGAACAAAGGATTACCCAAGTAGGCTTCCTTGCAAGCACTAATGAAGACTGCTGAAAATAAGCTGTAAGAACCAACAAGGTGGAAAAGGAAAACTGTAGATGTGACAGGTGTGGTAAGAACTGAACAGCAGCTACAGAAGCGAAAGCTGGAGCCGGGCAATCTGAAAAAGCTCAGACTGGACAATTCTGCAAAAGTCTAAAGAACTGGGTTGTGGGAAACATGGGTTGAAGTTGAAAAAATAACAGATATTTTTTGGAGTATCTTTCCTCAGTTGTTATTTTATAAGATTTTGGTCATTTTCTGCTGGAGGTCCCTAAAGCAAGTAATATAAGCTGCCTCGGACATGTTTCAATGGATCATGATTTCTGTTGTTTGTTCGTGGGCTCCACATCAACTCCAAAATAAAAAAATTGCCAGATGCAACTTTATCTACAATCTTATGCTTGTTGCCTTTCTTTCCCCCTTCTTATTTTTCTTTTAAAATTATGGTGCCAATATTTGCAACCATGGTTCTAAAACAAGGTTTCTGAATGGTTATTGGCAATAGGAGAATCCAATTCTGTGTCAGATCATTAGTGTCTGGTTAGCAGTATTGGATGGATTTGCCCTTAATTTCTTTTAGAATGTTCATTTTTGGACCTCTTTAAGTAACCACACAACTGATACTGTATTTGCAAGGTGCAAGACCGAGTATTGGGCAATAAAATGCCGATACTTGGAATTAACCCAGCGACAGAGTTCCAGATATAACAGGAAACTACCTTAAATTATATGGATAGGACTCGAGTTTTTGCTGATGTACCTAGGCTTGTTTTTCCCCGTGATTTTACTGGCACTTGTATCTCTTGCTTTTGAGTGCTTACATATTTTATGGGTGGGGGTGGAAATAGATGTAGGTGGTTCTCATTATTTTTGTTTAGATTGACTAGATTTCTTTCACGTAAGAGTATAGATTTCTGTCATCTTTTGGTTGCTGGCAAGCTCATCCATGAAACCACATCGGAGATCATAATTACATGTTATTTTCTGTCACTTGTATCTCTTGCTTTTGAGTGCTTACATATTTTTAAGGGTGGGGGTGGAAATAGATGTCGATGGTTCTCATTATTTTTTGTTTAGATTGACTAGATTTCGTTCACGTAAGAGTTTTGATTTCTGTCATCTTTTGGTTGCTGGGTTGAGTTGGAAGCTTATCTATGAAACCACATGGGAGATCATAATTACATGTTATTTTCGTGGGTTTTAAGTTGCTATGGAATTTCCAGTTTATCACTGTCATGTGAAAATATGTTTGCTTCAGCATTTTTTCCCTTACAGTGAATCAACACTTTTGGTTCATTCTTCTTCTATTGTCCACGGTCAATCATCGGTGTTGTAAATCAAGGTGTTGAACAATGGAGTTTAAACCCATGTAGACTAAAACTGTGGCTCACTGGGCTCCTATTAATTGTATTTCTGTTAATGAACTTCTCATCTCTGTTCTTAGGTGTTTCTGTCATTGTGAAACCTCTACCTTCACGAAAGAGAAGAAATATGGAAATGATTTTCTAACTTTAAATCTAAATACTACTGTTTTTTTTTTGGATGAATAAATAATTATATTAAAGCAAAGAGGAATACAAGGTCTTTAAGGAGAAGATCGGAGGGAAGAACTAAGACCTCAGGAGACAACAATAAGCCTGTTCCTTGGGGTATCATCGACCGGGGGGTGGGGGATAGCTACCAATCTAGAAGAAACATCAAAGAAGATGGCATTCCAAATCTGGTCAAACGAGCGAGATTTGGAGCGAGATTTGGAGGTCCATCTCCGGAGATTGCACTCCCACCAAAGGTGGTGGATAGGGCACAAAACACTAGCTTACCAATCCGATCGCAAATGGAGGAGCCTGAAAAATTTCTCAAAATCCAAGACCAATCTCGACCAAATCCGAAGGAACGTCTCGAACGGGGCCATATGAAGGAAAGGGCTTTTCCCCAGATAGATCTGGAGAAAGGGCAGCAAAAGAAGAGGTGCTCAAGGTTTTCCACAGCGGACCAGCAGAGGATGCAGTTTGGGTTAACAGGGATGTGGCGGTCAGAGAGGAATGCTTGGGTGGGAAGAGCAAGGTTGAGGGCTCTCCAAAGGGTAAGGGAGTGGCGGGGGATGTAGCCTTTGAACCAGACCAAGGGGGGCCAGGGAGGTTTGGGGTTATGGGGCCGAAGGAGGTTCCATGCCGAAGACGTGGAGAAGGATTTGGTTGGGGACGGAAGCCAAATGGTGAGGTCATGGGGGGAGTTGGAGAGAGGGGGAAGGGAACTCCAAACCTGTGTGAGCAAGTGAAGGGGGGAGGGAATCCATAAACCATTAGAGATGAAAGCCGACAAAGGGGTGGATTTGGGGATGCGGGAGTCATAGACGGTGCGGGGACCAAAGTGATTGTAGAGAATGCCCATCGGGTGCCACGGGTCAAGCCAAAAGGAAGTGGAAGAACCATTAAAGATGGAGATAGAGATGGCAGAGATAGCTCGGGGGCGGAGGAGAAGAATTTTCCTCCAAACCCAAGAAGGATTTGAGGGCAAAGGAACAGTCCAAAAGGAATCCGCCCGAAGAAGGTAAGAATAGACCCACCTAACCCAAATAGAATCATGCTTTGAGGCAATTTTCCAAATAAGTTTGAAGAGACAAGCCAAATTTACGTCAGAAATCCGACGGATGCCCAGGCCCCCTTCAGAGGTAGGACGACAGATGGAAGCCCAATTCACAGGACGAATGAATCTAGAGACTTCCTGCCCTTTCCAAAGGAAGGCACAGAATAAGGATTCCATTGCATGGATGGTGGCTTTGGGGAAGGAGAATATACCGCACCAGTAGAGATAGGAGGACTGGAGCACAGAACGAATGAGGGTCACTCGGCCAACAAAGGATAAGAGTTTTCCTTTCCAAAGTTGCAATTTCTTGCGAATGTTGTCAAGTATAGGAAGACAGTGGTGGCGAGTGAGCCTTCCCGGGATGAGAGGGAGACCAAGATAGACCACAGGGAAGGAGCCAGGCGAGAAGCCTGAGAGCTGGAGGAGAGAGGCTCGAAGCTGATCAGAGATACCGGAAAGGAAAATGGTGGATTTACCGAGATTGACCCTGAGGCCAGAAAGGGATTCGAAGATCGAAAGGGCCGAGAGGATGGAGGATATAGAAAGATGGTCCGCTTTAGAGAAAATCATGAGATCATCTGCAAAGGCAAGATGAGTGAGGTTTAGGGACTTACACTTAGGGATGGGGGAAATGAGGAGATGGTCGGTATTGGTTTGGAGGATGCGGGAGAGGACCTCTAAAGCGAGAGAGAAGAGGAAGGGAGAGAGGGGACAACCTTGACGGATGCCAACACGGGAGGGAAAGAATCCGGCCGGGGAGCCATTGGCCAAGACAGAGAATCGGGGGGTGGAAATGCAAGCTTCAATCCAACGGACGAAAGTGGGAGGGAAGCCCATGGAATAAAGAACATAAAAAATGAAGTCCCATCGAATGGAGTCGAAAGCTTTGTGGAGATCAACTTTAAGAAGGGCCGCCGGGGAGTGGGAAGATCTCTCAAAGCCCCTAACAATCTCCGCACAAAGGAGAATGTTGTCCGCAATACTGCGGCCGGAGATGAAGGCAATTGATTAGGACTCACAAGGGAAGGAAGGACCCTTTTGAGCCTATTCGCAAGGATTTTAGAGATAAATTTATAGATGAGGTTACAGAGGGAGATGGGACGAAAATCGGAGAGGGAAAAAGCTCCTGGCTTTTTGGGAATTAGACAAAGGAAAGTTTGGTTGATGGAAAAGATTTGGGAGGGGTTAAAGAAGAAGCTACGGATGGCATGGACCAGATCATTCTCAATGAAATCCCAAGCAGCAAGGAAGAAACCCATACTAAAGCCATCAGGGCCGGGGGCTTTATTCGTCTTGTGGGAACGAATAGCAATAAGGATTTCTTCCTTGGAGGGGATAGCACAGAGAGAGGAGACAAAAGAGGGGTCAATGATTTTGTTGATGAGGTTGGGGGGAAGGGGGGAGCCGGGGGGGGGGAGAGGGGAGGAGAGAGAAGGGAGGAGAAAAAGGAGACAATCTCAGCTTTGATGCTGGCGGGGTCAGAAATGCGGGTGCCATTCGAAGTGATGAGGGAGGGGATGGAATTGAAGTTGTTACGGGCTTTGAGGGAGCGGTGGAAGAAAGCCGAGTTGGAGTCTCCCAGATCAAGCCATTTGATTCTAGCTTTCTGACGGAGAAAACTCTCTTGAGATGAGAGAAGGGAAGAAAGCTCCAAGGAGAGAGAATGCTCATTCTCAGCAAGGGAGGGGTTGAAAGGGTCATCTTGGAGAAGGGATTGAGTGATCTTGAGATTGGACCGTCAAGTGGAAATTCTAGAATTTATATTGCCAAAAGAGGAGGAGTTCCACGACCGGAGGGCTTCCTTAGTATTGCGGAGCTTACGAGCAAAAGCAACAAGAGGGAGGGAGTGACATTGGACCGGCTTGGCCCAAGCATTAAGGACTAAAGGCCGGAAAGAAGGGTCAGAAGACCATATATCAAAAAATTTGAACGGCTTAGGATCAAAGGAGGAAGGGGGTGAGAGTTGGACCAAGCAGGGAGAGTGATCAGAAAGACTAGAATTAGAGAAGGAGGCATGGGAGAAGGGGAAGGAAGAGAGCCAAGACGAATTCGCTAAGAAGCGGTCTATCTTGGAGGCAATCCTGGCACAACCGGATCGCCGATTATGCCAAGTGAAAGGGTGACCTGACCAGCGGAGGTCCTCTAAGCTCGAGTCATCAAGGCAGGAATTGAAGGCATCCATTGCTACAGGATCTAGGGTCGAGCCGCCGACCCGCTCGAGGGAAGATCTAACGATGTTGAAGTCACCTCCAATACCCAGGGGAGGTCCAAGGCGGAGGAAGAGATGGCACGAATATCCTCCCAGAGGGGGAGACGATCAACACAGAGATTATGGCCATAGACGATAGTAAGAAGAAAGGGAGAGGAAAGATTATCTAGGATGCTAAGATGCATGAATTGAGGAGAGGACAAGAGGGTGGAGATTTGGAATCTTGAGGGGTCCCAAAGAATCCAAATACGACCATTGGAAGAAGGGGAGGAGTTAGAAATGAAAGACCAAGAGGGAGCTATAGACCTAGCAATCCGATGGGCATTATCCAATTGAACATGAGTTTCAAGAAGGGCACAAAGAGAAACCTTAGCATTTTGTATAGTGTTCCTGACATCTGCTTGTTTTTCAAGGGAATTTAAGCCCCTGACATTCCAAATAAAGAAATCAGACATGATAAACAATGGGGGAGGGGGCATCATATTCGCTACTGGGGAGGGGGGAGAGGTTGCTCACACAGGGGAGAGTTGAGCGGTGAAGGGGTTTCAAAGATATCAGGGTCAATGGAGGAGTTGGAAGAAGGGGACAAAGGCTTATGAAAGGTGGTGTGGCTTAAAGGTGTGGAGATGCCGCAAAGGTTAGAGGGAGAACCAGTGTTAAGGGTGATGAGGTTAGTGGAAGAGGTGGGAGGGAGATTGGTTGAGGGGTTAGCTGGGGGGAGGCTAGGTACAGAGAAAGTGGCGGGAGTGGAAGTTAAAAACAAACTGTGATCAGGCTGGGGGTTGGAGATGGGAGACTGCAAATAAAGGGGTCCGCTGCTGGACTATGGATGGCTTAAAGGGCCACTGGGGATGGTTTGGGCCTTGGGTGTAGGTGGGAGATGTTTTTTAGGCTTAGAAGGCCCGCGAGAACGAGGCCCAACAATGCGAGAGACTTTAGACCCAGTAGAAATGGGCTTGGGAGAAGTATAGGGAAATGGGTTAATGACGGTGGGCTTGGGCTTTGGCTTGGACTTGCGATGGGTATTGGATGAAGAGGCTTTAGTGGTTAAGAGTTGGGGTAAGGGTAAAATGAATATATTTTGGGATGGCTTTTGGGAAAAGGGGTGGGCGGTGACGATGGGGACAACAAGGGGAGTATCGTGGCATTGCAGGGTTCTAGACCCTAGCGCAGGGGAAAGAGACGGGGAAAAGGAATCGAGAGAGGTACAAGTTTTGGTCAATGGATCAGGACATACTATTTTCGTCGGAAGGGTAGCAGCGAAGGCTTCATCCAGTTCGATGGAAGCAGCGATCTTGCAGGAAGTGGATTCCAATTCGTCGTCGACAACAGGGCCAGCTTTTTGAGAAACATAAACGATGGCAGGGTTGCAGTTGATGTCAGCTTTCGAAGTAGCTTCTACAGACTGGGAGAAAGGGACGATCGCCGGTGTCGGAAGCAGCGGCTTCCTTCTAATTCTCCGGTAGGTGATTGCAAGAGCTTTATTTGAAGTTTCAGAGATTTTCACGGCAAAGGCGGAGGTGGCAGCTTCAGGGAGATCCACCGGAACTGAGATCTTCTCTAGAGTGTCAATAATTTTTTTCGGGGGGCAAAAAACCATAGTCATTTTCTCGGCTTTGGATGGAGCTAAATTTGGAGTAGCTTCACTGTGAGATTCAGAGACGTCGTTTTGTGTTTGAAGATCAGCATGTGTATGAGCTTGAACAAATGAAGAACAGGATGAATCTTCATGGCCGAATGAAGAACAAAGGCTGCAACGAGATGGAATCCAGTCGTATGCGATGAGTTGATCGTAAATCAGGCCGTTATCATCCGTGATGGAGACAGTTGCAGGGAGGGGTTTCGATGCAGGGAAATCAATGCACAGGCGGGCATAAGAAATTCTTTTCATCTTGAGGGTTTGAGAGTCAGTACGCAGGGGTTTGCCAAGGGCAGAACCAATACGGCTAAGGCAATCGCAATTCCAAAACTCAAGAGGGAGTCCAGGAAGGTTGATCCACATGGGAAGAGTGTTGAAGTCGACCCTGCATGGGGAGAGGACGGAGACCAAGGCTTAATGAAAATACGAGACTTACCCACAGACCAGGGGGAGCCTTCAAGAGCACGAGATTGACAAGCGGGAGACGAGAAGTTAAACAAGTAGATTCTAGAGTCCAGAAGGTAAGTATCCATGATACCAGAAGCATTCCATTGTTTCGCGAGGGAGGATTTGGTAATGTTAAGGGGAGGGATAGACCCAAGGAATTGGCCGATGATGGCAAATTTCCATCGGTCAATCCCAGGGGCGGTGGAAGCTGAAGGGCAGTGGGCGATGGCAGAATGGTTGGTAGAAGAGGAAGGAATGAAGGAGAGGTTAAGATTAACAGTATCGTTCTGGGTGGAGAAAAGGGAATTCCAGGTTTTTTTGGGGGTACAAGGGTGATCAGAAGAGGAGGGGAGGGAAGCAGGGGGTACCGGCGACTTGGAAGACATGATTCACAGTCGCCGGCGACAAGGGGCACAGGGAGATGGGAGGTAAAGGTGGAGGAGGGTGTCAGAGCTTCTCTCTCCACTCCATGAGAACTTGATTCTACTAAAACTATTAAATACTGCTGTTATCATTGATAATTAATTACTTTCTGTTATTGGAAAGAGTTCATAATGTTCATTTGATGGTTTCTTTTTATGCTAACATTTTCGTTTTCATGAATTTAGGTTGGAACAAAAGTCGCTGGTGTTTCACGGAAGACAAACACAACTATCCATGAAGTCTTAGGAGTGATGACTAAAGGAAACGCACAGATTGTATGTCCTTATCTTGATCACGCATCCCTTTGCTTTTCTTTTTACAGAAGCAATAAAATATATATTGTTGATATGCCCTTTGTTGGTGACTAAGGCATGTGCATGGTTGAAAACTTTGTTGCTGATGCAGTTACATAAAGCTCTCTGGACAGACAATACCTACTTTTGGAAGCCTAGGACTAAGTTTGGCCTTCGAGTTTTAATAAAATTTTCTGCCTAAGCTTGCCGAATTGACACAAAATGGAGTGGTTGGAAAAAAACTGTGTTTTAGCGTGCATGTTCGCTGGTCAACAGTTGTTTTCTTTCACTCTTCACTGACTAATTCTTGTTTCATCCTCCCTCTTAGTTTCTTGCTCTATTTTCTGAATTCCTGCAACTGACTCATCATATCATCCAGAATTATAGTAGTTCATTTTCTTTGTTAGGCTCAGCTGCCTATGCCTACACAACTCTAGGTTAATCTACATTCTGGTTTAATTGGAATTTGGAGAGTTAAAGCTCTTTTTCAGTCCTCCCTTCTGGCTCACTATCAATTATTCTTGTTTCTGAACATTGTGAAGTGACTTACTATTGACTATACAGAGTCTGTGTTCTGTTTTATTACATTTTCAGAAATCTGGTTTTCATCAAATTTCATTAATGTATGAATTTCTTTTTCACTTTTTACTTCTTAAAAAGTTCTAGTTCAGATCCTAGTTTAAGTGTGCTCCCTACTTGTGTGGTTTTTGGACTCAGTACCCCATCCGTTGGATTCACAAAGTTGGAGAATCATTTGCACATATCATTCTGATTCTTTATGTGTTTCATCTATTACTCTAATTGTTAGTATAATTTGTTTTGATGTATCAAAGTATCACTAAAAATAACCTTCTTATATTAAACCATAGATGAAAAAGGCCCATGTTGGACTGACATTTCCTGGTGGAGGACTTAATTAGTATGCAAAGCAGCAAAAGGGAAATTCAAAAATTTCGATTTTGTCCCATTTTTCCCATCTGTTGGGATCTTGACGGAATTTTGGTAAAATCCTATATAAATCTTGATAGTGATGAAGATGGAACTATGAAGAGGACAAGGACCAACATTTTTAGGCAACCAGCAGTGAAGACCAGCATTAAAGGCCTGTGAGGGTCATGCTTGGCGTGTTGGTCAAGTGCTTACTTATTTGAACGCTTGGTTATGGGTTCAAGTCTTGGAAATAGCCTGTTTTGAAACAGGGATTAGGTTTTGTACATTTGACCCTCCCCAGACACTGCTAAATGCAGGAACCTTGTGCACTGTGTACAGCCTTTTTATTGAGTCCAGTTTTTCAAAGGTCTATCAGGTCTAGATTTATACGCCAGTTAATTTTATGTTCTATTTTAGGCCCATTGAATGGATCAGTGCTGGCTCATTAAGGGTCTCTTAAGTTGAGTCTTGCTTGGAAGTTTGCTGAAGGATTCTATGTAATTGGTTTCTATTTCAGTTACTAGACATTTGGATGGTCATGGGGAGAGAGATTGTAAAAGCTATGAAAGTGAACTGTGGGGGATTATGGATTTATGGCTATGGAGAGATGAAGGAGATATCTTAAGATCCTAATCAGGTGAGCAAGGTGCCCAGGTCAAACAAAGCATCTTGACACTAACGAATTTTGTAGGCATCGACTAGGCAATGCCTGACAAATTTGCTTCTCATTTTTACATCACTATGCATCTTGACCTATCTTTACCATCCCCAGCAAAATTTCAGTTTCATTTGAACAATATTATGGTATTTCCATTCAAAACTCGGTGCTAACAAACTTCCACCTCGTTTTCAATCCAGGTTTGGGCTAACCCAATTGGGAGTGTGCATCTTATCTTCTATTTTACATCTATCTTATCCAATGTATTTGTGGCTCCATAATCACTGAGCTCGTTATTGTCTTGGTTAGATCAACTAGTTTGAAATAATAAAAACCTCATGTGTAGTCTTTCTTCTTAGCACATCTTTAGCCACACCATTACTTGGCTAATGTATGGTTGATCCAATCCAATCTGTTGGTACTTTACCTACAGTTTGCACTTGTCCTGTAGCATATCTGTAGCCACACCATCACTTGTTGCATAGTTTTTCAAATGGCCATTGTAAGCCATACTATACATGATTTGTGACACCCCACCTGCACCACATAGGTTCATGGCATGACTAGTATACTACATCCGAGCACTACTTGATTCAGGTTCACACAGTTTTGAGGGCCATGTCTCTCATCCACACTTTAGATCTTAATATCAGAGGCATAAAAAGAATCTATTAATATTAATAGCGGAAGAGAATTAAGCTCTAGGAATTTAAATGATTAAGGTTCTCACAAAACCATTAGGAGTACTATCTGCATGTCTTATTACGTCTGAAGCAATTAAATAAATTCAAATAAATCCAAACAATGATATCTTGAAGAAAACTCTAATGTCAAAAAGCACAATCTGCATAGGCACACAAGCGTCATCTGTTCCTGTCTCCTGTGCCAACCAAGCATATTTTTCCAATGTTGGAATATTACCTACCAGGCTACCACAGTATCTAAAATAAATATTTCTAGAGGGGTAAGCTTTCCAACAAAGGCTAAGTGAGGGGGAATGCAAGTGCAATATAACTCTAGCTCCTCTAAGATGATATGATGCCGTTAAAGCGAATACATATGCAACGCAATCACACAAATAAATCAAAACTTACATAGTCCATGATAATGCATGCTCATTTTATTAGAAAATAAAACCTAGCAAACCATCTCTAAGTCTCAACTGTTATAGTACTACTCATAATAGATTAGGTCAATCTTAGCTCCTACGATAAGAGCATCCAGAGATGCTAGCCATCTTAGCCTCCTCCCATGTAAGAGACCCGGAGATGGCCACTAGTCATAAACACCTGGTAACCCCTGACATAATCCTGTTGTGTCACCCTCCTACTTGACAAATCACAAAGACTCACTTGTTTTTGGTAGAACTCAACATTGTACTACAGGCCAGGTAGTTTTGAATCTCATTGTCTTATCTGTATAGGATTATCCAACGCCTACACTCCTGTTTGCAGGGGTTGTAATACTTGGGTACATTCACTCAACCATATGCACATAAATGCTTACAATGATATCATAACCTGTCACACTTATACATGTGTCCCATGGCCATACCACATGCACTTTGTGACAGATAAAGCAGATCATCAGTATACCAATCCCACATAAATCATAGTGTATCACATTATCACATAATCAATAAACAACCCCATAACCCAATGCCATATGATTACATATTAATAATGATGCATGATGCATATAAATAGGTGAAAATTTCGAAAACAAAATGGATCTTCCTCATCTTTAGTGACTGTCAACGTGGATTAGGTATCAAGCATTTGATACTGCCTTTACAGTCATTTGCCTTTGGACCTATTAAAACATCACCAATTATACAGAAGGCACCCTTAAGGCTAAGGAATAAAACCCTAAAGGGAGAGGACCTAATCCCCACACTTTGTGGTAGAAATCTCTACCACAATTTCGGTTAATAGATTCTACCCGTTTCTGCACACCTAAGCCATAAAATATGGATATGCAGAATTTGAACTCAATTTAATTTAAATTTGATTTTAGTTAAAATAGACTTATAAAACTAAAATCTCTGAAGACTAGAGTCCACGTCAACTCCTAGATTTGGGTATCAAATCTCCTACACTATGATCTCCAGAATCCTCCTATTTCTATACATAGTGGAAAGATTACCTCAGAATCAATGCTTAATGATTTTTAATATTTTTGAAAGAGTTGTTATATGATATAGATTTAATACTGAACATACCCTCAAAATTTAGATGAAAATACCTTATGAAGCTTTAGGTACGATTTTTACAAATGCCGGGTTTGGAAATGATTGTAGTCTGTTAGTCTGATTTGTGGTACTTTATTACCCAGTCAAATGATGTCAGATTGGTCTCCTGTTTGGTGGGGAACTGTGTTTATAAGTCATCCATAACCCCTAAAAGGTCTCAAATCTAAATTCCACGTGCATTTGGAGATATAATTGTTCTCCCATGATTTGACAGAATCAGTCCTCACCCGACAAAAGATTAAAACCAATCCTAGCAAGGATATGGTATGTTGTCTTTGTCAATTTCAATGGTTAGTGAGATAATGAAAAGAACAATATCTTCCTATGGTCCCATGGATCAACCTTATGGACATCCTATAATCCATTTAACTTCCATCATGTTCATGGGTGGAAACTAGAGATCACAGGATTTTCCTATCATGGGATTCAACCATCTTTCCAAGAGGTTAGGGAACAGTCGTCAATTAGGATTTACTATTGGATTCTATTAGAAGTCTAATAAGAGTTTGTATAGGAGTTAAATTAGAGTTTGCATTCATGTAAAATTCTATTCCTTGTAATAGTCTACTTTCCACTTAATTATAAATAGAGGGCTTGAGATCATGGATCAATAAGCCATTCACCACAATCGTTTCTTTCAACATGGCATTAGAGCCTAAATTCGATTAGGATTTTTTTCTTCTTCTCTCTTCTTTTTTTCAAACCCATCGCAAACCATCGCAGTTGGGTCACCATCGTTTTTCAGTTACTATCTTTTCTATTGTAAACCTCGAAGACCAGAAAAAGAAAAAAAATAAAGAAGAAGAGAAGAAGAATCTCGCTCCATATTACCGCCGTTGCTGCTTCCTGTTGCCACCGCTGCTACCATCGCTGCTGCTAATGCCTGCTAATTCCAGTTACCGCCGCTGCTGAGGAACTGCCGCTGCTTCCTGTGCAATCGACAGAGAAAGAGGAGTCGAAATAGCAGACGCAAAGACTCTGCTACTACTGCATCTGCTTCCTGCGCCTACCAGTGGTTTGGCTGTTGCATTCTGCGACATTTCAGTTACTTTGAAGAGGTGAAGACTGAATAACTGCAGACAATTCTTTCAACATGGCAGCCACCAATGATGCTGCTTCTCCCACTGGATCCGAATATTTTCCCACTCTTCATTCTTTTTTGGTAAGATTTGACGGCACAAATTACTTGATTTGGTCTCGATCTGCTTACCTGACTATTGTTGGAAGTTGACTAGTTGGATACATTACGGGCACCACTATCAAACCCATTACCGCAGGTGTTTTACAGGATAAATGGATATCAAATGACTCTCTTATTATGTCATTCCTTTTGAATTCCATGCATCCAAATATTGCCCGGGGTTACCTATTACTTGATACTGCAGCCCAAATCTGGAAGGCTACTACTAAAACATATGGACAGTTGGGGAATGATGCACGTTTATGAGCTACGAAAGAAGCTTCATGAGACTACCCAAAAGGAACTAACTGTGGCCCACTATTATGCTGAGTTGCGATCTCTTTGGCAAGAGTTGGGTCATTATGGGGATTATCACCCCACCAATCCAGATGATGTGGCGACTTATAAGAAGCATAGATAAGATTCGAGTATATGACTTCTTTGCAGGTTTGAACTTGGAGTACGATCAGATCAGAGTGCAAGTCTTAAGTCGTTCTCCCTTTCCTACACTAGAACAGTCTTATGCTCTTGTTCAGTGTGAAGAAAGTCGTCGATTAACCATGCTCCATACTCCTATTATGGAGAAATCAGCTTTACAGTCTGTTCACACTAAATCTGATCCGACTAAGGAGATTGTCAAGTGTGAGCACTGTCACAAACCATATCATACCAAGGAAAATTGTTGGAAACTGCATGGGAAGCTTGCTGATTTTGAGCAAAAACGAGCACAAAGAAAGGGAAAACCAAAGGCTAATATTTTTGAGACAGTTTCCACCACACCCTCTGCAGACATTGGTTTTTCACAAGAAGAGTTCGCTACTCTGCGACGTATTATGCGATCTTCTCACGGCCCGGACAGCTTCAACACTGCTTCCTCTACTACCCATACCAACTCCTACCTTGCTACTTCAGGTAAAACTTTTACAGGATTTCAACCTTCTTCAGTTTCTACTCCTTGGATCATTGATACAGGAGCCACAGATCATATGACAGGTTTCTCCACATCTTTCTTACAATATTCTCCAACTTCTGGAAAAGATAAAGTTCGAATTGCTGATGGCTCCTATTCTTCCATTGCTGGAAAAGGGACCATTCAGCATTCTCCATCACTTTCTTTGTCTAAAGTTTTACATGTTCCCTCTTTCTTTACTAACTTGCTCTCTATCAGTAGTCTTACACATGACTTGAATTGTAAAGTGACATTTTTCCCATCTTACTATGTCTTCCAGGATTTGGTCACGGGGAAGGAGATTGGACGTGGTAAACTAGACAATGGACTTTATTTGCTCGAGCCGATTGGAGAATCTACGTCTGCTTTGACTACATCTTCTAATCCGGTCCATTCGGTAATATCAGACCTTCATCAGTGGCACTGTAGGCTAGGTCATCCCCCTCTAGGAACTCTTAAGAAAATATTTCCTGATTTGGTTTCTTCTTGTAATGAGGATAATTTTTTTTGTGAAGCCTGCATTTTTGCGAAGCAGACTCGTTCTACTTATTTACCTTCTCTTCATAATAGAAAACTTATTCCTTTTATGCTAATTCATACTGATGTGTGGGGTCCCTACCGACGTGTGTCTATTACTGGCCATAGGTACTTTGTTACTTTTATTGATTGTCACTCTCATTCTACATGGATTTATCTTTTAAAACAAAAAAATGAGGTTTTCCGATGTTTTCATGATTTTCATAATATGATTAAAACTCAGTTCAATGCCACTGTGAAGATCCTTCACAGTGACAATGGCACAGAGTATATTGATGGTGAATTTCATAGATATCTTTCTGACTCTGGCATAATACATCAAACCAGTTGCGTTGATACGGCTGCCCAAAATGGGGTTGCCGAAAGGAAGAATCGGCATCTCTTAGAGATAGCCCGTTCCATTATGATTGCTATAAATGTACCTGACCAATACTGGAGTGATGCTATACTCACTGCTTCTTACCTTATGAATAAGATGCCCAGTAGAATACTTGGTTTTAAATGTCCTAATGAGATTCTTCAGGGAGCCTCTTCTTTTATTATTCCCCCAAAGGTTTTTGGATGCGTGTGTTATGCCAGAATCACAGCCCACCAGAGTAAGTTGGCTCCCCGCGACCTACGTTGCATATTTTTGGGGTATTTTGCTACTCGGAAAGGGTACAAATGTTATCATCCTCCCTCCAGGAAAACCATTGTATCCCTGGATGTATTTTTTCATGAGTTTTTCCCTTACTATACACCTCTCCAGGGGAAGAGTCCTAGAGGAGAGGTGTTCTTTCCGACTCTAGATCTTCCTATCACACACCAACACAACTTAAGAGTCCCAGAAGAGTTTCCTGACCAGGGGGAGACTTTGGCCAGTATACCTGAGGACTTTAATCCTCCCCCTTCGATTTCTGAACCATGTGAAGAACCTAGCCAGGGGGAGACCACTCCTGTGAGACACACTGTTGGGGTCTTTCAAAACCAGATTGACCAGAATAAGGAGGTGCAGACTTATCAGAGGAAGAAATACAACCAACTAAAGCAGGTGGAGAAAGGTGATATGTTACCACTTCAGTCTCCTGCTCCAGAATCAGATTCTACTAAGGTATCTTCTTCCACTCTTCCTATTGCTGTTAGAATAGGGAAGATCTTGTACTCAACATCCCATAGCTAAATATGTTTCTTATAACTCTTTGTCTGACTCCTACCGTGCTTTTATATCCTCTCAGTCATCTGTATCTGTTCTTAAAAGTTGGCATGAAGCCTATGTTGATAAGAGATGGAAGGAAGCTATGGTAGAGGAAATGCAGGCAATGAAGAAAAATGACACTTGGGAGCTGATTACACTTCCTCCAGGAAAAAAACCAGTGGGCTGCAAATGGGTATTTGTGGTTAAACAAAATATGGATGGATCGAGTCAACAAGTTGAAAGCTAGACTAGTTGCAAAGGGGTTTACCCGGACCTATGGGATTGATTATCGGGAGACCTTTGCCCTCGTTGCGAAACCAAATACTTGTCGAGTTCGGTTGTCTCGTAGTTGTGAACAAACACTGGAACTTGCACCAACTAGACGTAAAGAATGCCTTTTTACATGGGGAGTTAGCAGAAGAGGTCTATATGGAAATCCCACATGGTTTTTCTGATGACAATATTGCAGGGAAAGTTTGTCGGTTGAAGAGGTCAATATATGGGTTAAAACAGTCTCCTAGATGCTGGTTTGGACGCCTTCTGAAGGCAATGACTTCTATTGGGTACAAGCAAAGCAATGCTGATCATACACTATTTTTCAAGAAGTCAGGTACTAACATCACACTTCTCATTGTTTATGTAGACGATATTGTCATCACAGGGAATGATGGTGAAGAAATTCAAAAGTTGAATGACTTTCTTGGCAGAGAATTTGAAATTAAAGATTTAGGGAAGTTACAGTATTTCTTAGGGATTGAGGTGGCTCGATCAAATAAAGGTATATTCCTATCCCAAAGAAAGTATGTCCTAGATCTATTATCAGAAGTGGGAATGTTGGGGTGTAAAGCAGTTGATACCCCTATTGAAGTTGGAGCTAAACTTAAAGAAAAAGAGGGAGAACCAGTAGACAAAGGAAGATACCAAAGGCTGGTAGGGAAGCTTATTTACTTGTCCCACACCAGGCCAGACATCGTTTATGCTGTAGGGATAGTGAGCCAATTCATGCATGATCCATGTTTAGCTCATATGAAGGCTATTACCAGAATACTGCAGTATTTGAAGGGAACTCCTGGAAAAGGAATACTTCTATCACCCACAGATAATCTAAAAGTAGAAGCATACACTGATGCAGACTGGGCTGGATCTCTAGACAATAAGTCAATTTCAGGTTACTGTACCTTTGTTGGAGGTAATCTAGTTACTTGGAGAAGTAAGAAACAGAATGTGGTAGCTTTATCTAGTACTGAAGCTGAATATAGAGCTATGGTTCGTGGAGTTTATGAGCTACTATGGTTGAAAGGCTTGTTGCAAGATATTGGAGTCCAAGTTCCAAACCCTATGATGTTATATTGTGACAACAAGTCTGCTATTAGTATTGTTAATAATTCAGTGCAACATGATCGAACTAAGCACATTGAAATTGACAAGTTTTTTGTCAAAGGAAAGTTGGAACAAGGGTTTATCTGCATGCCTTTTGTAAGATTTGGAGACCAAGTAGCAGATGTTTTCACTAAGGGTTTGAAAGAAAGAGATTTCCTTCCTATTGTAGGCAAGTTGGGCATGACTAATATCTATGCCTCAATTTGAGGGGGAGTGTTGGATTCTATTAGAAGTCTAATAAGAGTTTGTATAGGAGTTAAATTAGAGTTTGCATTCATGTAAAATTCTATTCCTTGTAATAGTCTACTTTCCACTTAATTATAAATGGAGGGCTTGAGATCATGGACCAATAAGCCATTCACCACAATCGTTTCTTTCAACATTTACCAAGTTTGATAAAAAAAAAAAACCCCACACTAGGATCGAGTGTATCAGGATCTTAAGGCCTGTTTGGTTACTTTAGTCTGTAGATTTCATATATCTAGAGATTTTAAATCTATAGATTTCAAATTTATGAAGTTATGGTTCATAAAATTAACTGTTTGGTTAGCTTGAATCTTTGAAATGAAATCTGTAGATTCATTCTGAAAAAACATCTATGAAGTCATGGTTTAAATGTTTAGTGCTTGTATAGTGATAAGGAAAGAATAAATAAGCTTTAACCAGTTCGGTTTGAGCCCAGTCCGACCTAGATCGAAATCAAACCAGTTCGGTTTGAACCTGGCCCGACCGGATCGGATCAAGATAAACGGACCAAGTCAAGGTCGGTCGAATAAGTACAAAGGCTGAATAACAAGGTAAATCTGAATAAGATTCTAGCCAAGGAGACAGCATTCAGTCAAGACTCTACTACTCGTGTTCGAGTAAGACTCAATGACTAAGATTCAGATCGCAACGTAATTAAGGTTTGAGTCCCAATCAAACTCATATTTAGAAAAGCTATAAAAAGGTATGAGAACACAAGAGAAAGGTACGCTGAATAGAACGATCACTATTCGTATTATTATTGTTCATTACTTTCTTGCCTTCCTTAGTCGGATTCCTAACTAGATCGTCGGAGGTGAAACTCGACCTCCACGGTCGAGCTCATCCTTGCAGGTTCAACCGGCTGAAGGGACGAACAGGATTGTGCAGCAACAATTGGCGCCGTCTGTGGGAAACTCTGATAAAAAAGCTATTATGAAGACGAGATCAGGTTTGGTAATCGAAGATGGGTCTGACGGAGAAAAGGAGGTCAGCCAAGGCAACCTAGGGGGCATTCCAAACCTCCCAGGAATGGAGAAAATTCCCGAACTCCAGATTCAGCAAGATTCTCCAACTCTGTAAGATCCTCAAGCGAGTCAATACGCGACAATGCATCAAATTGTCGAGGTTCAAAAAGAACAATTTGCGATGAGAAAAGAAATCTCATCCCTAAGTGAGTTGATCAGGATGGCCATGCAACACGTAATTGCTCCCCATACAGATTCTCAGAAAAAACAAAAAAGTCCCGAAGGGAGCAGGAGTGACCGACCACCCGTGATCGACCAGATACATCAACGATCTCAAAAGGAGCTGCAGAGAGAAGCAGCAAAGTCTCGAACCTTGAAAGAAGCTATTCCAGAGAAGAATCCTCTAGTCGACGAAGACGGAGATCGAGGAAGTAGCACAGATCCAACAAAAGCTTCAAAGGACAAAAAGAACCATAATGGTTCAAAGAAGCGGGATGAAGAGATGAACAAGCGCATCACCGACCTTGACGAAATAGTCAAAAAAGTGCTAAAGCTTGGAAAAGACGAGCTATACGCCGTTTTAAAGGAGGATCCTTTCATCAAAAGCGTCTCGGAAGCAGAGATGCCAATAGGTTTCAAGTGCCCGACCTTCAAGGCATACGACGGATCGAAGTGTCCGAAGCATCACATCACCCATTATAAGTCTGATAAGAAAATTCGACCGAAATTTTGACAATTTCGGTCGAAATGTCTGCATTTTTAAAAAACGAAACGAAATTTCAATTATTTTGGAAAAGTGTCAAATTTCGACCGAAATTTCGACCATTTCGACCAAAATTTTGACATATCAGCATTCCAACTTGTTTTTCCTTAGTTTTTGTTGATTTCTATCCCATTTTCACCTAATTTTCACTACTCCTTTGCCTTCAAACACCACTTTGCTCATTTTTTGCCTCCAAACACCTCCTAAGCCACAACAGCTACAAAGGAAACTCCAGCAACAATAGATTGTGAAGCATGAGCCACACCCAACAGTTTCAAACTTCCCCTTTTTTTATAATTGTTTTGTTCATGCCTTAAATGATCTTGTATTGCCTTGAAATTAATATATGTTTAGCCTAGGACTATGATCTATAATTGTGTTTTGTTAAACTTATCTTTTTATTATTTGCTACCATTTTTTCATTTATTTTATTTTAATAATTATTTTCTAAAATTATGTATTTTTATTTTATGTATATATGATATATAGGCTTTAGCTTTATATATTTGAGACACCATCACTTGATCTAGTCGGTCATTTTATTTTGTTGACTTGTTGTATATGTAACCATTCTACCAAACAATTAATGTATGTTGTTGATTCTATGCATGTATGCAATACAGTTTGCACTTGTCGGAACCAGTCATTTGTTAGTATACTTGAATGATAAATTTTCAATAGTTTTGTTTTTTACAAAATACTAGTTCCATTGTGTTTATTTTGCTTGAAATAGGTAGTATACAAGAATCCAAATCATTTTGAGTCCATATGAGGCCCAAAATTGAAGTTTCAATTTTCAGAAAAAGTGTCCAGTTTCGATCGAAATTTCGACCGAAACGTCGAAATTTTGGCCTTTTGCAAGGTCGAAATTCCTATTTCGGTCAAAATTTCTTCGTTGCTTCTAGACACAATGAAGCAGCTATGTGCCGCAGTTTTCCAGCATCATTGACTGGAGCATCGTTAGATTGGTACCAAGCTTTGCCTCGTGGAACAATAAAGAGTTTCGACCATCTAGGTCGGACTTTCTTATTGCGTTTTTAAAGTGGAGTAGAAACCACAAAGAGAGAAGATACCTTGTTCGCTGTAAACAAGGGCAAACGGAGTCCATTAGAGATTTCCTTGCGAGATTCAATAATCTGACCATGCAGATTGAAAATCTGGATGAAAAGATAGCTTTCCATGCTTTGTACCAAGGACTTAGCCATGAAGGCCTACTTGAAAGACTTTTGCTTGACATGCCTGAAACGTATGATGATCTCAGAGAGCGATGCCACAAACAAGCAGAGATATCGGAAACAATCGAATCTCGAAAGAAGGAGCATCCAACCACTGAGGCAAGAACATACAAAAAAAATACCAACTTATCAGAAGATTGACCATAGACCCGACCAGGGATGGTCGACCTGAACGGGAAAGGTCACCGGCCATGAGGAGATTGGAAATCCTGATGCAAATTAAAGATCGAGGAATTCTCCAGCGGCCCGAGAAGCTACATTCTCGTCCAGGAAATAGTGATAAAAGCAAATATTGCGAGTTCCACAAAGATCACGGACACTGGACAGATGACTGCCGACAGCTAAAAGAGGAAATTGACAGGATCATCTCTCAATGACAGCTTACAAAATACCTCCGACCTACCCAACCTGATCAAAAGCAAATAGAAGGGGGTAGGAAGAGGCATAGATCTCCAAGCAGAGAAGGACGTCAAAACAAGTCCCGACCACGGGAAGGAGGAGACAATAAAAAACGACCACCAATATTTACCGTGTTCGGTGGCCCAACTGAGGAGTCAAGTAGACAAGCCAAGAGAAAACCACGATACGTGGGGAATGCCAAGCTAGAGAAGCCAGATGAGAAGGTCACTTCAGAACCGATCACCTTCTCATCCAAAGATAAACAAGGGATAAACACTCCCCACGATGATGCCCTTGTCATCAAAGTCACTTTGGCCGGAACAGAGGTCCATAGAGTCCTAGTAGATACAGGGTCATCAGCAGATATCTTGTCATTAGAAGCTTTCAAGAAATTACAGCTAGACGAGAAAATGCTGATCCCTTGTGGGACGCACTTATACGGTTTTACAGGAACCTCAACCCGGGCAGAGGGCACCATCAGATTAGATCTTCGTATCGGCGAATACCTTAGAGACAGGGTCATCCAAACGAATTTTATGGTCGTCTGAGATTTGTCAGCTTATAATGTGATCTTGGGACGACCAACCCTTTGTACTCTGGAAGCAGTAGTATCATCCTTACACATGAAGGTGAAATTCCCAACAAAAAAGGGAATATGAGAATGTTCCGCCGATCAAAAAGGAAGCCGACAGAGCTACGCCAATTACATGAGAAAAAGAGTAAAAACAAGCTCTACCATGGCGGTCGAAGTTAGAGACGATCGCGATGAAGAAAACATGCAAAGAGCCGAACTAGTAGAAAAGTTGGAAAAGATTATGCTGAATTCAAGGGAAGATCAGGGAACTATGATCGGAGTAGAACAAGAAGAAGAGTTCAAAAATAGTCTAACGAGATTTCTACAGAAAAATACTGATGTCTTTACATGGTCGGCAGAAGACATGCCCGGAATAGACAGAAAAGTAGCCGAGCACAAGCTAATCATTGACCCTCAAACGATTCCAGTAATACAAAAGAGAAGAAATTTTTCTTTGTAAAAGCATGAGGCCATCCGAACAGAGGCTCAGAAGCTAAAGCAGTCAAAGAGAATGTGCACAGACTATACCGACCTTAACAAAGCCTGTCCAAAGGATTGTTATCCTTTACCAAGGATAGACCTGCTTATTGACGCAACGGCCGGTCATGAGATGCTCAGTTTCATGGATGCCTATTCAGGATATAACCAAATCCTGATGAATCCAGACGACCAGAAACATACAGCATTCATGACAGACAGGGATAGTTACTACTACAAAGTAATGCCCTTTAGTCTAAAAAATGCCGGGGCAACCTACCAGCGAGCGGTCAACAAAATTTTCGAGCAGCAAATAGGCAGAAATATGGAGGTATACGTCGATGACATGCTGATAAAGAGCACATCTCAATCCGACAACCTCAAAGACCTAGCAGAAGTCTTTGAGGTACTCCAAGCATACAAAGAACCCAGAAAAATGCGCTTTTGGAGTATCTTAAGGAAAATTTATGGGGTTCATGGTATCCCAAAGAGGAATAGAAGCTAATCCGGAGAAGATAAAAGCCATACAAGAGATGAAACCACCAAAATGTGTCAAAGAGATTCAAAGTCTCACTGGTCGGGTGGCGCCTTAAAACAGGTTCATAGCCCGATCAGGAGAGAGATGTTCTCCTTTCTTCCAAGCTCTGAAAAGCATTTCCAAAAAAGGAGTATCAGAGTGGAGCGAGGAGTGTCAGCAAGCTTTCGAGCATCTGAAAGAAAAGCTAACTACTCCACCCCTGCTCGTACAACCGACCACAGGAAAGGAACTGATCATCCACCTGGCAACTTCGTCCTTGGCTGTTAGCGCAGTACTAGTGCAAGATGAAGGAAAACAACAAAAGCCCGTTTACTACGTGAGCCATGTACTCCTCGATGCTGAAACAAGATATCCAGAGGTGGACAAGCAAGCTTTGGCCCTGGTCATAGCAGCCAGAAAACTGAGGCCATACTTTCAGTCACATCCTATTGCAGTATTAACAAATTTTCCCTTAAAGAAAATACTGCACCGACCAAACTTGGCCGGAAGACTGGTATCATGGGCAGTTGAGCTGAGCGAGCATCAGATAGAGTTTCGACCAAGACCAGCTATTAAAGCACAGGTCCTAGCTGATTTCGTCCTTGAAACTTCTGAACCAAAGCATGGGCAAGAAGAAGAGGCCACCTCCGAAATATCAAAAGATGGATACTTTCAGTGGATGGTTTTAGCAACGCACAGGGGAGTGGAGCAGGGTTGCTCCTAATAAGTCCAGGAGGATTCCAAATACGTTATGCACTACGCTTCCAATTCAGGGCATCGAACAATGAAGCATAATACGAAGCACTGATAGCAGGTCTTCGTATAGCAAAAGCTCTTGATATTCAGAACATCGAAGTCAAAAGCGATTCACAACTAATTGTGAATCAAGTGAACGGATTATATGAAGCAAAAGAAAAGAGGATGACTAAATATCTGACCATGGTCAACCAATACAGACAATTCTTCAAAGACATCAAAATCCAACAAGTCCCTAGAGCAGTAAATGACCAGGTAGATGCCTTATCTAGGTTGGCTACGGACGAATTGGAGGCAGACCCAGTCGTATATATGGAAGAATTACAATTTCCAAGCATCAGTCTGACCGACCAGATGCACGTACAGACCGAGCACACGGTTGGATGACTCCAATAATCAATTATCTAGAAAGTGATTTACTACCAGAAGATCCAAAAGAAGCTAGAACTGTAAAGCAAAGAGCAGTCAAATACACCGTCAGAAACGACAAGTTGTACAAAAAGTCCCTAACCCGACCATTGTTATGATGTGTAGGGGCTCCAGAGGCAGCTGTCATCCTAAAAGAAATTGATAGGTCCCTAGTATCACGAGTCTACACTCGACAGGGAAAGCAAATCCCTAAATTCTAGGGAAGGAAACGATTGGCAGATTTGAAGAGTCCTATTGTATTCAGGTTACGTTTTAGGATTAGATTGAAGAGTCATCTTACATTCATGTTAGAGTCATATTACATTCAGGTTACTTTTGAAGAGTCCTATTCGAATTCAGGTTACTTTTGAAGAGTCCTATTCGAATTGGGATGATTCTGTTAATTAATACTGTAGGAACGTAATTGCTATAAATGGGGGAAGGAAGAGTAGAAAAGATAGGTTTTGAGTTATATAAAAGTTTATGTGAGAGCCATTGCTCTTGGGT
Organism: Hakea prostrata; assembly: GCF_041222555.1. Classification (NCBI taxonomy): domain Eukaryota; kingdom Viridiplantae; phylum Streptophyta; class Magnoliopsida; order Proteales; family Proteaceae; genus Hakea; species Hakea prostrata. The sequence continues at coordinate 61,954,023 of NC_142608.1, forward strand.
AGCCGTAGGAGTCACCTACTGCTGGTAGAATGTATTGTTTCTTATTCAACTTTTATTCAAAGTCCCTTTTTTCTTCTTGAGTTATTCCACCTTGTTAAGTAGCCTCATGCAGAGGTACCTAACAGAAATTCATGAAGGAAACTGTGGAGGTCATATAGGAGCCAGAGCCTTAGCAGACGAGGTAATAAGGCAAGGATACTACTGGCCCACACTACAAGAAGATTCGGAAGCTCATGTCAGCAAATGTGACAAGTGCCAGGAGCACGCCAACATACCTCATGCCCCCGCAATGCCTCTAACATCAACCATCTCTCCGATTCCCTTCGCCAGGTGGGGGATAGACTTGGTAGGAAAACTACCAAAGGCCACAGAAGCCAGAGAATACCTAGTGGTGGCAATCTATTACTTTACTAAATGGGTGGAGGCTGAAGCACTGGCATCCATTAATATCGACCAGATGAATAAATTCGTCACACAAAATATCATGTATCGGTATGGTATCCCAAAAATCATTGTCACCGACCACGGTAAACAGTTCGAAAATGCTGAATTCGAACGATTCTGTAAAGAGCAAGGCATAAAACATCGTTGGTCCTCTGTAGCATATCCACAAAGTAATGGTCAAGTAGAAGTTACTAATAAATCAATGCTTGAAGGATTGAAGAAAAGATTGGACCAGTCTAAAGGCAGATGGGTAGAAGAGTTACCTAAAGTATTCTGGTCTTATCAAACTATTGCCAAAACGACCACCGGCGAATCTCCATTCTGACTAGCTTATGGAGTCGAAGCTCGGATTCCCGTAGAGGTTAAGGTCGGATCTATCAGGGAAGAAGAATTCAATGAAGAAGCAAACATCGAAGGAATGAGGGCAAACATAGACTTCATTGAGGAAGTCAGAGATAAGGCACAATATCGTTTGGAAGAATACCAAAGACGCATTGCAACACATTACAATGCAAGGGTTAAACTGCGACAATATCTCCCTGGAGATCTAGTCCTTCGTAAATCATCTGCTTCCGATCCGACAAATCAAGGAAAGCTTGCTCCAAACTAGGAAGGACCGTACATTGTAGTACAACAAGTTGCCCCGGGAGCATACAAGCTGCGAGATCCAGAGACCGGGCAACTAATACCCCGGGCTTGGAATTCAAACAACTTGAGGAAATACTATCAATAGTATAAAATCCTCAACAAATCTTGAAATTTTTCAGTTTTTTCTTTTAGTTTAGATATTCACACAGTAGTCCGTGATTCAGACATTATGAATTTTTCTCCCATTGAATAAAGTTCTTGAAGTTTCAACATATCATCACGGCTCAAGCTAGAATACCTAGCTAGGATGATCAAGGGAGTACCAACAGAAGTTAAAATCATAAACCGACCTACTAAGGTCGGGAAGAAAAGCCCTAAGCAATTTAGGCACCAAAGCCCTAAGTCACATAGGCACAAAAAGACCTAAGTCACTTAGGCCACCGACCTACTAAGGTCGGGAAGAAAAGCCCTAAGCAATTTAGGCACCAAAGCCCTAAGTCACTTAGGCATAAAAAGACCTAAGTCACTTAGGCCACCGACCTACTAAGGTCGGGAAGAAAAGCCCTAAGCAATTTAGGCACCAAAGCCCTAAGCAACTTAGGCACAAAAAGACCTAAGCCACTTAGGCCACCTGCCTAAAACTGTCGGGAAGAAAAGCCCTAAGCAACTTAGGCACAAAAAGCCCTAAGCAACTTAGGCACAAAAAGCCCTAAGTCACTTAGGCACAAAAAGACCTAAGCCACTTAGGTCACCGACCTACTAAGGTCGGGAAGAAAAGCCCTAAGCAACTTAGGCACAAAAAGCCCTAAGTCACTTAGGCACAAAAAGACCTAAGCCACTTAGGCCACCGACCTACTAAGGTCGGGAAGAAAAGCCCTAAGCAACTTAGGCACAAAAAGCCCTAAGCAACTTAGGCACAAAAAGCCCTAAGTCACTTAGGCACAAAAAAAGATTTAACTCTTTACAAACAATCAAGCTATTATGTTCGAAAAGACAAAAGCATTGATCAAATTGAGAAATCTTTAATAAACTGCTTCATTCCGAACAAGCAGAGATCACAAATAGAGAAAGATAGAAAATAAAGTAAAGGCCAAAAAGGCCATACATACAAAAAAGACTTTGACAGAACAAAGCTCTAAAGCTTCTCTTCTGTTTTCTGAGCTGCTTTGCCTTTTGAGGAAGAGGTGTCCGAACTACCAGCCTCAGGCAAGGGATCCCAGTTTTCCAGAAAATCAACTACTTCAACCTCTTGAGGCTTGGGAAACCTTGGTAGATCAGCACACCAGGCAGGTCGGGGAATCTTGAGATCGTCATAGATTCTAGGATCAATCAAGTTCTGAAATCTCTCTAAATCTAAATCCTTGAAAGTTGCAATAAGGCCTTGGTAGGTATGACGCCGAGCATAGATATATTCTGGCGCAGCTACCTTGGTCATAAATTTCCTACAGCCAGCTGTCTTGACCCACCTTTTTATAACTTCAATACGAGCTGGTGGGGGATATCTTCAAATACGCAAGGGAGCTTTCTCCTCAACGACCTTCATCAATTTAGCAACTTGATGATCCGAGCTCTCTAACTTAGCTCGGAGACTGGAAATCTCAGCCTCCTTACCGACCAAGGATCCTTGCATTTCTTCCAAGGATGTCTGAAGAGAGGTTTTCTCAAGCTCCACAGCTTCATTCCTCCCCTTTAGCGCAGCCACCTCACTGAGAAGCTCGGCCTCCCGAGCAATCAAGGCACTGTTGTTGGACTGTCAGCTCCTCTTCCAACCTCTTGTTGCGCTGATTGGCTTCCTGAAGAGCATAATAGTCTTGCCGAGCAGAGTCAATGCTTTGACCCAGAGATTGGACCAAAGCACAAGCCATCCTGCACACAAAAAGGCGAGGAGTTTACAAATGAAATAAAGAAAAGTAACCTTCGATACAAGAAGGAAATATCCATACCTCACGAGTATCTCGTGCGCTTGCAGACGACCAAAACTTTGAAGGTATTCAAAGTTGGATGGAAGGATAGCTCCACCAAGCCACTCATTGTCAACTCTAGACATCAAGGGAGACTCACCCCGGAATACCGAAGAGTTTCCATCCAACCGACCAGTTTGGTAGAAGAATATTGGTGGAGCCCGAGGAGCCTGAAGCCCTGACCTCAGCTGGAACCTCTTGACCAAAAACATCCTCACCTAAAAAGGGGTGAGGATCAGAATGACCCGAGCTCTTCTTACTGGCCACTTTCTTTGTTGGTCGGGGAGGGAAGTCGGAAGGGTTATCTTTCCGAACATGGGAAGATGACTTATCTTTAGCAGCAGTCTTCTTATCCTTAGATGGAGAAGCCTGATCAGCTCGTACTTTGTCTGGCTTGGTCGGATGCTTTGCCTCCACCTCCAACATAGTAACTGCAGCATCAGCAAGATCATCCTCACCGATCAACACTGCATCACCTACCGAGTAAGTTAACTTGGCAAAATATAAATGAATTAAAGCAAAAAGCAAAAGCATACATCTTCCCGGTCAAGAAACCCCAAAGATGAAGAATATTGGGATATTTCGGACAAAATCCATTCACAGCAAGCAAGTTCCGATCTTCAGTAGGGATCATCCGAATACGATCCCTTGCTTCCTGCTCGGATGATGAAAGGGGAGGAGGAATATTTGAACCTTCCCTAGGATTTTTTGGCCAAGAGGTCGGAAAATCGGAGGAGGGAGGGCGAACAAAGAAGTATCTAGACCTCCAACCCTTAGTATTTGAGGGAAGGGTTCCTGTCCCAACAAAGTTACCCTCCCATCCAGACTGAAGAGCAGTTCGTTTGGAAAGATAGAACCAACGACTTTGCTCCTGTTTCTTATGCATAAAAAATTGAACGAACAAATTTAAGGTCGGAGTCACACCGACCTCCTTCTGTTTACAAAAGCCCCAAAAACAAACTATGTTACGCCAACTATTTGGCGCTAACATCCTTGGACACATCCCAAATTGATTAAGAGTATCTACAAAGACTGGGTGCACGGGAAGCCTAAAACCACTGACAAAGGCATCCTCATACACAACAAACTCCCCCAAATGAGGTCGGTGAGCCCGATCATAGGAAGCAGGGACTCTAAGCACAAAATTATCTGGGATGGAATAACGAGCTCAAATGAGTTCCAAATCACTCTCCGTCAGCTCGGAAGGATAAAAGCTTGGACCTGAACTACTTGGATCGAAATCTATATGTTCGGAGGTCCTAGGACGACTTCTTTCAAAAGCAAGTTCGGAGGGAGAAAGATTTGTCAGCCATCTTAGCCTGTTTTTGTTAAACCGACCACGAATACTTAAAGTCCTAAACTCCTCATCACTAAGCAAGTTTGGATGAACACTAGGAGACAAGGAAGGGTCAACAGAGGTATCACTCTTAGTATCACTATACCCCGAAGAGGAAGCCTCACTGCCCCCAGGTCGAACAGTCTCATTCTCAGAAGACGAATGACCAGAAGAAGTCATTAGAGGGTCTAAAAGCTCTCTTTTTAACACCCATCACTAAGTGAAAGCTACGGTTACAATGGCTTAAAGGGAAGAAATGAAAAGTAGAGTTCAAAGAAAAGAAAAAAGAAAAATACTCTCAGACGATAACACCAAATAAAGAGCAAAGTGGATGAAAATGACCAGGAGAGAAAGACGAACTTACTTGTGAGAAGAATCGAAGAGAGAGCTTCTCGGAAGGTCGAGAAGAAGCTTTAGAAAAATCTGCAACTTTCGTCTTCTCCACAGACACAACAGTAACACAGTAAAAAAGTGAAATGGCTTAGGGAAGCACAGATTTATATACTTCCTAAAAAATCCAAATCTAATGGATGACAAAGGAAAGGCATAAAAAGCTCCTAATCTAATGGCTTTAAAGGCTTCTGCATCCAACGATCACGTACAAAGTCTCTTCTAAAGGATTCCAATCTAAAGGCTGCTGATTAAATAACAAAGCCGGTTGGAATTCCAGCATTTTTGAAAATAGAAATGTCATTATGAAAGGCCATAAAGACAGGGCCATGTGTTAGGAGCACGATGACCTCAGAGAACGTGCGCCGTCTTTGCCAGTTATTGTGGCGCAGTTAATTGTCAGGTGACGTCAGCCTTAAAATCAACCTACAAATATGCAAAGTTATCGTGGTCGGATTTCCTGAGCTTCATCACCAAAATTCGAGCTTAAAAAGTCTCCACAATCTGAACAGCCTGAGGACCGGATTCCGAAGACTGGGGGGCTTATGATAAGGAAAGAATAAATAAGCTTAAACCAGTTCGGTTTGAGCCTAGTCCGACCTAGATCGAAATCAAACCAGTTTGGTTTGAACCTGGCCCGACTAGATTGGATCAAGATAAACGGACCAAGTCAAGGTCGGTCGAATAAGTACAAAGGCTGAATAACAAGGTAAATCTGAATAAGATTCTAGCTAAGGAGACAACATTCAGTCAAGACTCTACTACTCGTGTTTGAGTAGGACTCAATGACTAAGATTCAGATCGCAACGTAATTAAGGTTTGAGTCCCAATCAAACTCATATTTAGAAAAGCTATAAAAAGGTATGAGAACACAAGAGAAAGGTACATTGAATAAAACGATCACTATTCGTATTATTATTGTTCATTACTTTCTTGCCTTCCTTAGTCGGATTCCTAACTAGATGTCGGAGGTGAAAACTCGACCTCCACGGTCGAGCTCATCCTTGCAGGTTCAACCGGCTGAAGGGACGAACAGGATTGTGCAGCAACATATAGTATGGGTGAAATCTTTGGATTTCACCTCATACCCATAAATCTACAGATTCATGTTTTTAGTGTAATAAGGGGAATCCCTAGATTTCATGAATCTAGGAATTCACACAACCAAACGGGTATTAATCTCCCATTTGTGAATCCTGAGATTTCAAATCTCTGGATTCATGTAACCAAACAGGTCCTTAATCCTTTACATTGTTAGAATATCACTTTCTATATTACTTTAGGTTTCTGTTTTGGTTAATTTCTATTTTGGTTACTTTGTATTTTTCTTATTGCTTCGTTGACAAGGAATCTCCCTAGGATAGTGTCCCTTTTAGTAGATTTTGGAGATTCTGTGCAAAAGGTAATTTTTCTTTTTGCTGTAACTCAGTTTAAGAAACTTTCATAAACTAAGACTTGATTTTACATTATAAATAAAGTTCCAGGGAAGAGCCAAACATACATGCAAGCTCTCTCCCCCTTCTCTTCTTCTTCAGTTGTCTTCTATTCTTCTTCGTCTTTCTGAATTTTCTTTCAATCTCTAGGCTGACTGCAGGTGCTGAAATTTTAACGAACATCAAAGAGAATGAAAAAAAAAAAAAAAAAAAAAAAAAAAAATTTTTTGGGGGAATGGCTTATTGATCCATGATCTCAAGCCCTTTATTTATAATTAAGTGGAAAGTAGAATATTACAAGGAATAGAATTCTATATGAATACAAACTCTAACTTAACTCCTATACAAACTCTTATTAGACTCCTAATAGATTCCAACACTCCCCCTCAAGTTGAGGCATAGATATTACTCATGCCTAACTTGCCTACAATAGGAAGGAAATCTCTTTCTTTCAATCCCTTAGTGAAAACATCTGCTAATTGGTCTTCAGATCTTACAAAAGGCATGCAGATAAGCCCTTGTTCCAACTTTCCTTTGACAAAAAACCTGTCAATTTCAATGTGCTTAGTTCGATCATGTTGCCTTTGGATTATTAGCAATACTAATAGCAGCCTTGTTGTCACAATATAACATCATGGGGTTTGGAACTTGGACTCCAATATCTTGCAGCAAGCCTTTCAACCATAGTAGCTCACAAACTCCACGAACCATAGCCCTATATTCAGCTTCAGTACTAGATAAAGCTACCACATTCTGTTTCTTACTTCTCCAAGTAACTAGATTTCCTCCAATAAAGGTATAACAACCTGAAATTGACTTTACGTACGGAGATCCAGCCCGATCTGCATCGGTGTATGCTTCTACTTTTAGATTATCGGTGGGTGACAAAAGTATTCCTTTTCCAGGAGTTCCCTTCAAATACCTGTAGTATTCGATAACAGACCTTCATATGAGCTAAATATGGATCATGCATGAATTGACTCACTATACCTACAACATAAGCAATGTCATGCGGCCCGGTGTGAGACAAGTAGATAAGCTTCCCTACCAGCCTTTGGTATCTTCCTTTGTCCACTTGGTTCTCCCTCTTTTTCTTTAAGTTTAGCTCCAGCTTCAATAGGGGTATCAACTACTTTACACCCCAACATTCCCACTTCTGATAATAGATCTAGGACATACTTTCTTTGGGATAGGAATATACCTTTATTTGATCGAGCCACCTCAATCCCTAGGAAATCTTGTAACTTCCCTAGATCTTTAATTTCAAACTCTTTGCCAAGATAGTCCTTCAACTTTTGAATTTCTTCACCATCATTCCCTGTGATGACAATATCGTCTACATAGACAATGAGAAGTGTGATGTTAGTACTTGACTTCTTGACAAATAGTGTATGATCAGCATTGCTTTGCTTGTACCCAATAGAAGTCATTGCCTTCTGAAGGCGTCCAAACCAGCATCTAGGAGACTGTTTTAACCCATATATTGACCTCTTCAACCGACAGACTTTCCCTGCCCGTATTGTCATCGGAAAAACCATGTGGGATTTCCATATAGACCTCTTCTCGCTAACTCCCCATGTAAGAAGGCATTCTTTACGTCTAGTTGGTGCAAGTTCCAGTGTTTGTTCACAGCTACGGACACAACGAGAACTCGACGGTATTTAGTTTCGCAACCGGGGCAAAGGTCTCCGATAATCAATCCCATAGGTCCGGGTAAACCCCCTTTGCAACTAGTCTAGCTTTCAACTTGTTGATCGATCCATCCATATTTTGTTTAACCACAAATACCCATTTGCAGCCCACTTTGTTTTTTTTCGGAGGAAGTGTAACCAGCTCCCAAGTGTCATTTTTCTTCATTGCTCTGCATTTCCTCTACCATAGCTTCCTTCCATCTCTTATCGGCATAGGCTTCTGCCAACTTTTAGGAACGGATACGGATGACGAGAGAGGATATAAAAGCACGGTAGGAGTCGGACAAAGAGTTATAAGAAACATATTTAGCTATGGGATGTTGAGTACAAGATCCGACCCCTTTTCTAACAAATAGGAAGATCGAAGAAGATACCTCGGTAGGAATCCGATTACGGAGCGGGGAGACCGAAGTGGTAACGTATCCCCTTTCTCCACCTGCTTTAGCCGGTTGTATTTCTTCCTCCGATAAGTCTGCACCTCTTTATTTTGGTCAATCCGGTTTTGAAAGACCCCAACCGGTGTGTCTCACAGAGTGGTCTCCCCCTTGGCTAGGTTCTTCACATGGTTCGAGAAATTGAAGGGGGAGGATTAGAGTCCTCGGGTATCTTGGCCGAAGTCTCCCCACAGTCGGGAAACTCTTCCGGGACTCTTAAGTTGTGTTGGTGTGTGAAAGGAAGATCTAGAGTCGGAAAGAACACCTCTCCTCTAGGACTCTCCCCCCTGGAGAGGTGTATAGTAAGGGCAAAACTCATGAAAAAGTACATCCATGGATACAATGGTTTTCTTGGAGGGAGGATGATAACATTTGTACCCTTTTCGAGTAGCGAGAATACCCCAAAAATATGCAGCGTAGGCTGCGGGGAGCCAACTTACTCTGGTGGGCTGTGATTCTGGCATAACACACGCATCCAAAAACCTTTGGAGAAATAACAAAAGAAGAGGCTCCTTGAAGAATCTCATTAGGACATTTAAAACCAAGTATCCTCTGGGCATCCTATTCATAAGGTAAGAAGCGATGAGAATAGCATCACTCCAAGATCTTGGTCAGGTACATTCATAGCAATCATAATAGAACGGGCTATCTCTAAGAGATGTCGATTCTTCCTTTCGGCCACCCCATTTTGGGCAGCCGTATCAACGCAACTAGTCTGATGTATTATGCCGTCGTCGAGAGATATCTTTGAAATTCACCATCAATATACTACTGTGCCATTGTCACTGCGAAGGATCTTCACGGTGGCATTGAACTGAGTTTTAATCATATTATGAAAATCACGAAAACATCGGAAAACTTCATTTTTTTGTTTTAAAAGATAAATCCATGTAGAACGAGAGTGACAATCAATAAAAGTAACAAAGTACCTATGGCCAGTGATAGACACACGTCGGCAGGGACCCCACACATCAGTATGAATTAACATAAAAGGAATATTTTTTCTATTATGAAGAGAAGGTAAATAAGTAGAACGAGTTTGCTTCGCAAAAATGCAGGCTTCACAAAAAAAATCATCCTCATTACAAGAAGAAACTAAATCAGGAAATATTTTCTTAAGAGTTCCTAGAGGGGGGTGACCTAGCCTACGGTGCCACTGATGAAGGTCTGATATTACCGAATGGACTTGATTAGAAGATGTAGTCGGAGAGCGAAGTAGATCCTTCAATCGGCTTGAGCAAATAAAGTCCATTGTCTAGTTTACCACGTCCAATCTCCTTCCCCGTTACCAGATCCTGAAAGACACAATAAGATGGGAAAAATGTCACTTTACAATTTAAGTCATGTGTAAGACTGCTGATAGAGAGCAAGTTAGTAGAGAAAGAGGGAACATGTAAAACTTTAGACAAAGACAGGGGATGGAGAATGTTGAATGGTCCCTTTTCCAACGAATGGAAGAATAGGAGCCATCAAGCAATTCGAACTTTATCCTTTCCGGGAAGTTGGAGCATATTGTAAGAAAAAAGAGGATAAACCTGTCATATGATCGTGGCTCCGGTATCAATAATCCAAGGAGTAGAAACCGAAGAAACTTGGAAGCTTGTAAAAGTTTTACCCGAAGTAGCAAGGTAGGAGTTGGTTTGATTAGTAGAGGAAGCAGTGGTAGAGGCTGTACCGCGCAGTAGAAGATTGCGAGAATACGTCGCAAAGAAGTTAACTCCTCCTGCGAGAGACCAACATCTACGAGAGGGTGCTTGTGGAAAGCTGTCTCGAGAGATATGAGCTTTCGATTTTCCTTTTTTTTGTGCTCTTTTTTTCTCAAAATCAGCAGGCTTCCCATGGAGTTTCCAACAATTTTCCTTAGTATGATAGGGTTTGTGACAGTGCTCACACTTGACAATCTCCTTAGCCGGATCAGATTTAGTGCGAACAGATCGGAAAGCTGATTTCTCCAAAATAGGAGTATGAAGCATGGCTAATCGACGACTTTCCTCACACCGAACAAGAGCATAAGACCGTTCTAGTGTAGGAAAGGGAGAACGACTTAAGACTTGTACTCTGATCTGATCGTACTCCACGTTCAAACCTGCCAAGAAGTCATATACTCGAATCTTATCAATGTGCTTCTTATAAGTCGCCACATCATCTGGATTAGTGGGGTGATAATCCCCATAATGATCCAACTCTTGCCAAAGAGATCGCAACTCAAAGATAATAGTGGGCCACAATCGGTTCCTTTTGGGTAGTCTCATGAAGCTTCTTTCGTAGCTCATAAACCTCGTGCATCATTCCCCAACTGTCCATATGTTTCAGTAGTAGCCTTCCAGATTTGGGCAGCAGTATCAAGTAATAGATATCCACGGGCAATATTTGGAATCATGGAATTCAAGAGAAATGACATAATAAGAGAGTCATTCGAGATCCATTTTTCCTGGGAAACGCCTTTGTGGTAGAAGGTTTGATAGTGGTGCCCGTAATGTATCCAACAAGTCCTCTTCCAGCAATAGTTAAGTAAGCAGATCGTGACCAAATCAAATAATTTGTCCCATCAAATCTTACCGAAAGAGGATGAAAATTTGGGTAATGTTCAGGGCCGGTGGGAGCAGTAGTACCATCGATAGTTGCCATGTTGAAAAAATTGTCTGCAGTTCTTCAGTCACCTTGTGAAAAAAAACTAAAACGTCGCACAATGCAATACCCAAACAATGATATGATCAAATCTCCTTTTTCCCTTTTTTTCCCTTTTTTTTTTTTTTTTTTTTTTTTTTTTTCTAACAGAATAGTAGATTAGAAGAAAAATTATAATAATATGGTTCAGCCAAATATGTAATGGTTTGGTTTGGTTTGGTAAATTTGGTTTTAAAATATGATCTAAATTTGGTTTGGGAATTTGGAAAAAAAACCAAATCTGGTTCGGCCAAAGAGAATTAGGGAACAAATTATGGCTCAATGGGTTTTTTTGAAGGGCCAGCTTAACAAGGGAGACGGGATATAGAAAGGGTTACCTGGTTCGATGGTAGAGGCTGTGATCAGAATCGGAAGTAAAGGTGAAGGCGATGGTGGCTTCTCTTCTTCTCTTTCTTCTCTTCTTCTTTCCTTTTCTTCTTGGTCGAGCCCACTGTAGTGCAGAGAAAGAAATTGGTTGCGATGGATTTGTGAGGGTTTGCAATCGATGCAAACTCTAGCTGAAGCAGCAGCAGCAGCAGCCACACCTGTGATTCTAATCGCAAGAAGCAGCAGCAGGTTGTGGTTCTTCTTCTCTTCTTCTTTCCCTTTTTTTTCTCTGATCTTCGAGGTGGAACTGAAACAATAGTGCAGCGGTGCGATGGGTTTGAAAAGGAAAAAAAATTCTGCCAAACGATGGTTGCAGAATTAGGTTGTAGAAGAACAAGAAAAAACTGCGAAGGGTTTTGGAGAAAAAAGGTAATCTGCTGTGGGTTAATGGGTTTGAAGAAATAGAAAAAATAGAAGAACAACCTAATCGAATTTAGGCTCTGATGCCATGTAGAAATACAATGTTTGGCAGAATGGCTTATTGATCCATGATCTCAAGCCCTTTATTTATAATTAAGTGGAAAGTAGAATATTACAAGGAATAGAATTCTATATGAATACAAACTCTAACTTAACTCCTATACAAACTCTTATTAGACTCCTAATAGATTCCAAAAAAAAAAAAAAAAAAAAAAAAAAAAAAAAAAAATATTAAAAGAATTCTTTTTTTTTTTTTTTTTTTTCTTACTATCTTTCTTTCTTTTTTTTTTTCTTTTTGGGTTTTTTTTTTTATTTTCATACCCCCTCCCTTATTTTATTTTTCTCTCTTCTTATTTTATAAACAAACTCTTTTTTTTTTTTTTTTTATTATTTATAAAATAAAAAACCCCCCCCCCCACCCCCATTTTTTTTTTTTTTATATAATAAAATAAAAATATTTTTTAAAAAAAAAAAATTTTTTTTTATTTATACCCACCTTTTTTTTTTTTTTTTTTAAAACTAATTTTTTTTTTTTTTTTTTTTTTTTTATAATTTTTTTTTTTTTTTTATTTTTTTATGTGTTGTTTTTTTTGTTTTTTTGTTTTGGTTGGGGGTTTTGTTTTTTTTTTTTTTTTTTTTGGGGTTTTTTCCTGTTCAAATCCAACCCGTTAAGTGGGCCTATGGTGCATTCCACTACCCAAGATGTAGGTGGGTAGTTTGCTTGGTCCTTTGGTCCCTCAACTGAACGTCCTATCAGGTTTTGAGTTCTGGCTTCTTGTTGCCTGTTGCAAAAGTTAATACATTTGCTTCCAATTATGTTCACTGTATTTGTAATGTGGAAAAGATATCTGGTATATGTTTCATTTATTGAATCTGCATTTGATGCACATATGTCTTTAAATGTTATCCAACTTGTGGTCTTTTTACTTTCTTGGCCGGTTTATGTTCTACTGATACAATGTACTGATGTCTTTTGAACAGTGTTTCTTTGATACTCCAGGACTAATGTTGGATAGCCGTGGTTACCCTTGTAAAACTGATGCAAGAGTTCGTGCACAAAGTAGTTGGAGCTCGATTAACCTTTATGATGTGTTAATGGTTATTTTTGATGTCCATAGGCATCTTTCCAAGTGAGTAACTTTTCTCAATTGACCTATCATATGTTCTCTCTATGTTTTTCATTTTCTACCAAGCTTGTAATGGAGAAAAAGTTCGTAAATATAATTTGTGCATATGCACCTTAAGTAGGATTCGATGAAAGTCTAAAGCTAGAATTTTGGGAATATGGATGGATTGATGCAAGGAATTCGTCAAGAGAAAAGATTATCATAGGAGGTGATCTAAATGGACATATTGAGAAAGATTAAAGAGGCTTTAAGAGTGTACATGGAGGATATAGTTTTGGAGAGAGGAATAAGGAAGGGATCTCAATTTTGGATTTTTCTGTTGCTTTGAATCTATCTATTGTAAATACTTACTTCAAAAAGAGAGAGGAGCATTGAATTACCTTCAAAAGTGGACATCATAAAAGCCAAATAGATTTCTTCCTAACTAGAAGGACTAATAGATTGTTGTGCAAGGATTGTAAGGTGATACCAGGGGAAAACTTAATTGCATAACTTAGACTTGTGGTCTTGGATATGTGCCTAACCCCAAAAACTCATAAAAGGTGCAAGGTTAACTATCCTAGGATAAGATGGTGGAACTTGAAAGGAGAGTGTTTGAAGTCCTTCGCTAATGAAGTAGTCAAACATGGAAAGTGGGATTTTAAGGAAGACACTAATGCAATGTGGAATGAGATGGCTATGTGTATCAAGAGGGTGGCTAAAGATGTCCTAGGTGAATCAAAAGGAAAGCTTCATTCTTATAGAGAGACTTGGTGGTGGGATAGTGAGGTTCAAGCTGCCATTAGGAATAAGAAAGCTAGTTTTAAGACATGGCAAAGAACTAAGGATGTTGAGGATCTTCAAAGGTATAGGTTGGATAGAAATGAAGCTAAGAAAATTGTGGGAAAAGCAAGGGAAAAGAAATATGAAGAGTTATACAGTAAGTTGCGCACGAAGGAAGGGAAAAAAAATCTATTTATAAGATAGCTAAGAATCTAAGATGAGGGATAAGAAGAGTAGAGATCTCGTCCATGTTAGATGTTTTAAAAATGGAGATGGTAAAGTACTAGTATGTGATGAAGACATTAAGAAAAGATGGAAAATCTATTCTCTAGTCTACTAAATGAGAATACTTCAAACACCTATGATTCGCACAATTACACCATCCACCAAGGCACCAATTTTCAAACTTATTTACGGAGAATTTTGATGTCCGAAGTAAAAGAAGCACTAAGGAGGATGAAACTCGGCAAGACACAAGGTCCTGATGAAATCCCAATAGAAGTTTGGTAGAGCTTAAGAATCCATGGACTAGTTTGGTTGATTAAGTTGTTTAATAAGATTACGAGTAGAGGGAAAATGCCAGATGAATGGAAGAGAAGCATCGTGGTTCCAATTCACAAAAATAAAGGAGATATTCAAAGCTGTAAATTGTAATAACTATAGGGGCATTAAACTGATGAACCATACTATGGAATTATGGGAGAGTAATTGAAACCTGTTTGAGACACTTAACTACAATTACAAAGAACCAGTTTGGGTTTATGCCGGGAAGATCTACAACAGAGACTATTTACCTAATTAGGAGACTTAGGGAAAGGTATAGAGAGTGTAGTAAAGACCTTTATATGGTATTTATTAACCTAGAAAAAGCGTATGATAGAGTTCCTAGAGCGTTAATTTAGGAAGTACTAGAGAAAAGAAGTGTTGCAAGTAAATATGTAGACATAGTTAAGGATATGTATGGTGACAAGTGTAGGAATAGTGAGGGGACAAAGTAATGAATTCCCAATGACAGTTGGGACTACATCAATGATCAACTTTAAGCCCATATCTATTTGCACTTGTAATGGATGAATTAACCAAAGACATTCAAGATGAGGTCCCTGGTGTATGCTTTTTGCTGATGATATTGTGTTGATAGATGAGACTCAAGTGGTGATGAATACCGAATTAGAATCATGGATAGCAACTTTGGAATCAAGAGGCTTTAAACTAAGTAGAACGGAGACATAATATCTAGTTTGTAACTTTAGTCATGATCAGGCAAACGATGAGGTGGTGATACTGGACGATAAGGAGATTCCTTAGAGTGATTGTTTTAGGTACCTAGGTTCAATCATAAATAAAAGAGGTGATATAGAGGATGATATTTCCCAAAGAATTAAAATAGGGTGGATGAAGTGGAGAGGAACGTCCGGGCCTTCGGGGTCTTGTGTGATTGACATATTCCATTAAAGCTTAAAGGAAAATTTTAAAGGACCGTTGTTCGACCATCTATGATGTATAGTGCAGAGTGTTGGGCTGTTAAAAAGAATCATATGGATAAACTCAGTGTAACAGAAATGAGGATGCTAAGATGGACGAGTGGCAAAACTAGAAAGGATAAGATAAGGAATGATCATATTAGAGTTGGTTTGGGAGTTGCTCCTATAAGTGATAAGCTTCGAGAAAGTTGTTTGAGGTGGCATGACCACGTTCAACAGAGACCTATAAAAGCCCCTGTACAGAGAAGTGATATAATCCATATTGAAGGGACTAGAAGAGCTAGGGGTACACCTAAGATAACCTTAAGAAAAGTAGTGAGAAAGGATATGCATAGCTTAGGCCTTGTATCTAGCATGACCTCAAACATAATTGATTGGAAGGCAAAAATCCACGTAGCCGACTCCATTTAGTTGGGACAAGGTTTGTTGTTGTTGAACTTGAATCTAAACTCCTGATCAGGTTACAGATAGTTTTAGGAAAAAATGGTTGGCAGTGAATATTTATTCTTAAGATGCAAGGTTAGCGGAATGGTTGAGAACCTCACCTCTCAGTGGAGAGGTTGTGGGTTCAATCCTTGTCGGTGGCATATGTAATATCCCCATGCCCAGTTTCCCTATATAAATAAAGCGACTTTGTTACCCCCCCCCCCCAAAAAAAAAAAAAAAAAAATCCAAGAAAGCTCTCCTAATTATGTATATTTCATTCTTGTGTTACTGACCATTTTGTTGGAGTTTAGACTTCTTTGTAAATTGTAAATCATTATTTGGGAAGTAATAAAATAAAACTACCCTGGAGGAGCAAACAAATATCGAAGAGACTCTCCAGAGAACCAAATCTTTGCCAAATGCATTTACTTGCTTCAGAAGATCAAATACCCTAGTGGCTTAGGATTAGTATAGAGAAACGATGCCAAAATCCCCTTTTAACTTATGATGGGGTTGGTTTTGAAACTAATTCAAGTTGTGGGACCTGAAATTGCTTCTTCTATTGAACATAAATTGGGAGCAGCGAAAGAGATTTTTCAAACTTCATAAAACAGAGACAGAATAATCTGAATGCAAGAGCAATTAGAGAAGTTAATGTGGTAGGAATGAAGATGGCTGCATCCAAAGTGGGAGTGGGTGCGGAGCTTCAGCTGCGGTGACATTCTAAACCGCTGAGGCGGCCAAGAGCATGACAATCACCAGCGAAGAGTCTCATCTTCAAAGCATCCGTTTCTATCTACTTGTCTTGGTGAGACTGAGCAATAGAGACTCTTTACAATTCCTCTTAAAGGACTGAGGAGAGGAATTGCAGAGAGCACTAGAGAGGAAGCAGGATAGGTGTGGGGTAAGATCATGACCTTCAATTGGCATGAATCTTGTGCGCCTGTTGGCCATGTTCGTGGTGTTGAGGAACAGCTGAACAAGTGAGAGAAAGAAGAAGTAATCTTATAAAATCTACACATTTATAATTTTACCCTCATAATATCACGTGGGTTTTAAACCCTTTGCAAAAAGAGTTGAAAACCAAAGTAAGAAACAGATCTCTATCTATTTTCAGTTTTGTATTTTCTTCAGTCCTTTTTAAATAGAAATGGGTCCCATAAATGGTACCAAACACAGTTGAAAACGATTCCTTGGGTAAAAATAAAAAAGAAAACTCATGCCAAACAGAGCTTAAGAGTCCTTGTATGTTTGCTTTCTAAGTTGAGTCCAAGTAGAAGTCCTAGTTTGATTTACTTTCCAATGTTGAGTCCTAGCATAAGCCCTTCATATAAATTGTAAGGCTATAAATATCCCCCATTGCTTGTAAATGAATCAGCTTTGATGATTAATTAAATTTGATTGAAGGAAGATATTGCGTGGAGTTGTGGGTTTCCAAGGGAGGAAACCTGCGACTGCTTTGTGTTTCAGATTTTGCTGCAAATTTTTAATCTCTCTCTCCTCAGCAAGTATTCTAACACCCTGCCCCTACCCTTCTTCTCTCCCAACCCATTGCAGCCTCTTTCTCCTCCTCCCTAACTTGTGCTCACTTCTCCCCCTCCCACATCCCAATTTCTTTAGGAATTATTGCCCCTTCCATTCCCTAACACTCCACCCTAGAAGCATCCCTATTCATCCCCCAGAACCATAACCCCAATTCCCATATCACACTCGTGCTTTTCTATTTTTCTGGAGTTTTCATGGAATTTTCGGACTTCAATAGGGACCAAATTGCAAGGTCAAATCTACGGCAGTCTAATTGTTGGATCTGTCCCAAACCTTAGGAACCTTATTCCCCCAACCGTAGTGACCTTTCCTCTCAATTTCAGCCCAATCGGACCAACCCAACCCTAGAGTAGACCTTACTTCCTTTGCTGTTCTAAATCCCCAAAACCCAAGAAGCCCTTATTTCTAAAAAGAAACTTAATCTTCGTAAACCCTAGACCTGAAATTTTAAGTCTGAATTTAAAATACAGCAAGGTTCAGATTTAAGATTCATCAAACCCTAGCTTCTAAACCATACCCGATTCTTGTTTACCCTATCCCCAACCCTAGAATCAATCAAGTGAAACCCTAATTTTACTTCTGGTTCACTTGGATTGATCGTGAAGACTGGCCCTTGATTTAGGGGTTACATCACCATAAGCTCCTAATTTTGCTAAACTAAGCCATGTTTTTTAAGAGTCTTTCACTGAGGCTGAAGTTCAAATCAGTCCTCTTATCCGGATTTTTTGTTCCCCTAAAGACACATCTTAAGTAGAAACTCCCCCGGGATCCATTCCAAAAAAGTCCTACAGTGCTGTTAAAAAATTATTAGATTTGGTTCTGTTTTAATAGGATTCTAGTGTATTGCTGCGCTGCTTGGACACCCAACCAAGGGGGGCATTCAAAGGCTGTTCAGTCTTTGCTTCATCTTGTTTTTGATTGAGTTCTTCTATTTTTGGGTTCATTTTACGTTTAAGAAGAACTTTCAGCCTACTTGCAGCTACACAGTTACTAATTTGTGGGATTTTGTTTATTACTTTTCTTGTGGTTGCCATCTTGAGGTCATCTCATTCTCCAACCAATTTTAGACCCCATTGTTCTCACTGGGATCTCCTAGTAGTCTCTGTCTTGTTCTTGGGAGAACTTTTTTCTACTTGATCTTGCCTTGGATTATACTTATTATGGTTCCGGATGAATTTACTCTTATATATATATATATATATATATATATATAGCTTGTGGTTTGTGTGGGAGCACTGATAACTTGAAATGTTAACTCTTGCTTTTATATAGGCCTGACAAAAGGGTCATACGGCTGATTAAACATTTGGGAGAACAGGCACACCCAAAGCAAAAGCGAGTGTTGTGCATGAATAAAGTTGATCTGGTGGAAGTGAAGAAGGACTTGTTGAAAGTTGCCAAGGAATTTGGGGATCTTCCTGGATATCAAAGGTATTGTTATTTTCTTTGATAATATTCTGGTGGTGCAAGTTTTTGACGAATTGCTTTTGCATTTATTTTGTAGATATTTCATGATTTCGGGTGTCAAAGGTTCAGGAGTAAAAGATATCACTCAATATTTAATGGATCAGGCATGTTATCTTCTTTTCATCTTCTTATTGCTAGTGTTTGGTATTTATGAAGACTTAGTCTTATTCAAATATTGATTACTCGAGTGATTAGCCCTTTCCCTTTCTAATTAGGCTTATTGTTTGTAGTTTCAATTTTTCTTTGTTTCATCTTTGCTACTTTCTTTAATGATTAGTTGGTAACCTGTGTTGCTAAACATGCTATATGTTTAGGGTTAAAATCCGTATTGGTCCCTATTATTGCAAATATTACATTTGGGTCCTGCTCAAACTAACACAGCTCCAAAGGTGTTAATGTGAGAAAGAAATGACCATAATACCCCCGACTAAATGAAATTACCACTTTACCCCCATATCCTATTCTCAAAAACCATATAGACGGGGTGAAAGGATTCCCCCTTCACCCATGTTCACCTGTTGAAAATCACCTGCCACTGCCCCACTTTTGGGAAACCACCCAGCACCAAAAAAAAAAAAAAAAAAAAGAAAAGAAAAAAAGAAAAGAAAAAAGAAATTAAAAAAAATAAAAATCCAGAGTCCCCTTTTGGCCCCACCCTCTGCAACAACATTCTCTTCCCATTCTTTGCTTTTCCCTTCAATTCATCAGGTTTCAGTGGGTATTTTTTATGATAATTTCAATCATTGTTAGAGACCTGCAATCTGAAGATAGGGAAAGAGTGCAAAAATAGAGAAGAACAGAAAACCCTAACATGGCAAACAAGACTAATCTTCATAAGGAACATCTGGGAAAGCTGGTCTGAATGTCAGAAATCGAGATCATAAGAACAAAAAAGTTAATAAACTCACAAGCTAGTTCTCATCTCTCTCTCTCTCTCTCTCTCTCTCTCTCTCTCTCCCCACCAGATCCCAATCTTTTGAAGACAAACTTGTAAACTTTTGCCATTCCTTACCATTAAGATCGACTCCAAGAAGACAAAATCTTGGGAAGAAATTATCCCTAATTAAGAAGTTTGAGTGTTGGTGCATTTACAGAAATTGACTTCGGTGGTGTTTAACCATTTACAGGGGGAAAAATCATAGTTAACCACTGCTAAACCACTGCTAAACCACCCACCTGCCAGAATCTAGCATGCTTTATATCATTTACAGGGAAAGTCACTTTGATTAGGTCTGTAGATCTTAAAATCGAATAGGATTTTCTGGTAGAATCAATTAGGTTTGTAATCCCTGGTATTAGGGTTTTCTATTGGAATCGATTACGCTTGCGGATCTTAAAATGACTTCAATTCTGTTTGCAGGTCTTGAAATCACTCCCTATTAGATCTTAAAAAAAGGCCAAACTCTTCCTATAGATGAAGAAAGAACAAATCATGGACTTTGGTTCATGCATCTACCTGTTTAGAGGAAAAAGATGATGCATTTAGGATAAAATCGCACTCCCGGTCGGTGGGTTTCGGTGGTGGGGCATTGGTGGGTGATTCAGTAGGGTGAAGGAAAAAGCCCTTCACCCACCTATATGATTTTTGAGAATAGGGTATTTTTGGGTGGGGGGGGGGGGTGGTGTGGTAATTTCATTTGTTTATATTTTAGTTGAGGGTATTTTAATTTTTACAGCCTTTAGTAGTTTCCTGAATAACATGGATTTTTTGCTTCTTTTCCATTTTACATATATTCTCCTAACTGTGGCAAATAAATGGTTATTTCTCTTAGGCAGTTAAAAGACCTTGGGACGAAGATCCCTTCACCTTGACCCAAGACGTAATGAAGAACATATCGTTAGAAGTTGTCCGAGAAAAGATGCTAGACCATGTTCATCAGGTACTGCAGCTAGTCTTACTTGTATAAGTTTTGTGGTCGCTTTTCCCCTTGTAGATAACTTACTGTTCTGTTCCAGGAAATTCCCTATACCATGGATCATCGCTTGATGGATTGGAAGGAACTGAGGGATGGTTCCCTTAGGATTGAGCAGCATTTTATTACTCAAAAACAAACCCAACGCAAGATTTTGGTGGGGAAGAATGGATCTAAAATAGGGTGATTACATTCTTGCAACCCTGGATCCTTTTACTTCTGAGGTTCACTGTCTTTGGTACAATAATAGTTATGGGCAACAGATTGAGTTTTAATTTGGTCTCTTTCTTTTCATTCCGTTTCCCTGAGATGGGAGATCTCTTATACATAATCATTTAAATGGTCTTGATCACTGGTTTCCATTAGGATTTTCAAACCTGTTCCTGCCCTTATAATCTATTATAATATATAGCGATTTTTCTTGACAAAATTATCTTTTACCCTCTCAAATAATAGCTTGCATGCTCATGTAATGTAGGAGAATAGGGGTGGAAGCAAATGAAGAATTGAGGTCCATCTTCAAGAGGCAAGTACATCTCATCCTCCAAGTTCGTGTGGCTTGAAGCAGGCATAAGATGATGATTCTTGTCCCAGCAGCAACTTCAAACTTTGAATCTGTATCAAGTTGTACAAATGTAGCTTACATATTCATCAGTGGGATACTAAATTTTGAAGGTTATTTAGAGTTTAGGTTTCCCAGTCCTGTTTGCTAATTTATTATTAGCTTCTGGTAGAGTTTTCTGATGGTTTGTTAGCCTCAATGAGAAGATGTATGTTTCCGGGTTGTGTGGATCATCGTCATTCTGTACTAGTGGGGAACCCGTTTCATAAAATAAAAGGGTGAACCCAGTGCCGACGGTTTTGCACAAGCAGTGACTGAGGGCGTGATTTTTTGTACGCAGTCTTACCCTGGCAACCTATTTCTTAAAATGATATACTGAAATGCGAAGACTGATTTTTTTATTTTTCCTTTGGCTTTTGAATGACAACTATCTAATGCAATTGGTAAACTGTGGTTTGCACTTCAGGAACCTGTCAATCTCAATTCTGATGCCACACACATTCAGATGGACTGAAGAAAAATAGAAGTAACCTTTCAAAGACCATTTTATCCTCTCCCGCTTTGTTGCCATGTCTAGTGAATATCAGTTTTTTTTTTGGGAAGGGATGGGTAAGGAATCGTGAATGATCAGTTGAGTGGCTTTCGCTTGCCATCTGCATTATTCCCAAATATGTCATTTCCATAAATATATATAAATTTTTTGGTAAATCACTTCCAAACTTCAAAACCACAAGTTTTGAAAAGGGTTTTCAACACTAGCCGGACTACTGATGTTAATTTAACCAAATGTTGGATATGTCTGATCCATTTATTTGATCCCCCTGAAACCGAAGTATATGAGCTACAATAATATTGTATTAAAAAAAATAAAAAAAAGGTAAACACAAATATACAAATTTATATTAGTAGGGCCTAAGAGTGCAAGTTTGGGCATGATAGCCCTGAATAGGGCTTGGGCTTAAGAATTTGGACTTGAAGGCAGGTTAGAGCAAAAATATTCTGGCCCTGACTAGGGCTAAGGGCAGGCCTGGGATTTCTCTTTGCCCACTGGGCTTGTCCCAACCCGTGCCTGATTTTTTGCCATGACCCTGGCATTGATTTTGGTCTTGATTCTATCCCTAATCCTTGTCCTAATTTTGTCCCTAATGCTTGATCTTAATGAATTAAGAACAGTGATAAGGATATGGCCAATCATAGTAAGGACTAAGTATATGATCAATCAAGGCTAGGGTTAGGGATAAGGTTATAGATAGGGCCAATTAGGGCTAGGGACAAGGCCAAGTATAGGGCCAATCAGGGCTAGGTTCAGGGATATGGCCAATTAGGGCTAGGGATAGGGTCAGGGACAAGGCCAATTAGGGCGGGAATGTGTTTAGTTTGACCCTATTGGGTTTAGGGTCAGGAACAATAATCCTTGGCCCTAAATTAGGGTTAGGGCGGGAATAAGCTTAAATTAGAGTATATAAGGGAGCACTTGAGATTGCAGAAGCCTGACCTAGTCCGCCCTTATAACAACCCTACTTTCTATAGTTTTTTATAAGAACACACATATATATCACTTTTACTTTCATTTTGTAATTATCCATATTGCTTTTCTTCAATAACCAAAGCATCTGACACTAGTTATACAATGAAGGGAGGCTGAGAAACCCATATTTTTTAAAATAATTTTCTATTATAAAAGGTTAAAAGAATAGTGAAACAATTAGTATTATAGTAAATGTTGATAATAATTTTATTATGAGGAATGGGTTGCATGGTATCATCTACTGGGGGTTTAACCAAAAAAAAAAAGAAAAAAAAAAAGAGAGTATCATCTGTTGGGGGCAAAATTTGTACTTTTTTTTTTTACCGTGGGATACTTTAAACCTCCTTAGTCCTTACAAAGGAGGTCCCACAGCCCAGGTGGGCCATGGAGCGTCCAAATAATGAGATTATTATGAAAAGGCAAAACCCTCATTAAACCCTTTCACTATCGTCTTCCTCCATCTGCAACAAAACTATCACTCCTGCCGGAAAATGAGAATCTGCAGAGCTTTCAGCTTCCGAATTCTTAAACAGAACAGACTCACGAACCCCGCCGCCATAATCCAAGGTCAGATTTTTGCTCGTATTTGTTCAATTTCTCACCTAGAAGCTTCCTCACAAACCCTAGATCAGCTCCCAGTCATTCCCCTCGACGTTGACAAAAACGTTGAAGTTTTCTTAGAAAAAGCAATCTTAGATTCTGATTGGCATTCAGTCGAACGGCTATCTCCAAATCTCACTCCGTCTGCGATCTCGAATGTTATTTCAAGGCTCCGCGGATCGCCTGACTCTGTTCGTTTGTTAATTGAGAAATTAGGTTTTAAATCACTAGATTTCAGATGCATTTGCCTAGCGGTGGGTGCAGTCTCTCGCCTTCCATCGCCGCAACCCGCTTTACAGCTGCTGAAGAGAGTTTTGGATGGTGGTCTTGCGACGAACCAGGAACTTTTCGACGAACTGGTGCTCGTTCGCAAGTGCTTGAGCTTGTCCAGTTCAATTGTTCTGGATTTGCTGATTCGGGCTTGTTGTGGATTGAGGAGAGCAGATCAAGCTCTCGAATGCTTCTACTTGATGAAGGATCAGGGGATTCTTCCCAAAATTGAAACTTGTAATGAGTTATTGAGTTTGCTTTTGAAAATGAATATGACGGATACGGCTTGGGCTTTGTATGCTGAAATGTTCAGGTGGAGGATTCCTTCCTCAGTTGTCACGTTTAACATTATGATTAATGTATTATGTAAGGAAGGAAAAATGAAGAAGGCTAAGGTTTTCATTGGACACATGAAGGGTTTCGGATTTAATCCAACCGTTGTCACTTACAACACGATAATTCACGGATACTGTTCTAGAGGCAAACTTGCAAGCGCTCAGGAGATGTTTGATTCTATGAGAAATATGGGTATACAACCCGATTCTTACACTTATGGATCTCTCATTAGTGGGTTGTGCAAGGAGAGAAAACTCGAAGAAGCATCAGCTCTTTTCGGCAAAATGGTGAATGAAGAGCTACTGCCTACTGCTGTTACATATAATACATTAATTGATGGATACTGCAACAAAGGGAACTTGGTGACGGCCTTTAAGTACAGGGATGAAATGGTTAGTAAAGGAATAAAGCCAACTGTCTCCACATACAATTTGCTGATTCATGCCCTGTTTATGGAAGGTAGGGAAGCTGAAGCAGATGACTTGATCAAGGAAATGGATAAAAGTGGCTTGGCTCCTGATGCAATCACATATAACATCTTAATAAATGGGCACTGCAAAACAGGGAATGCAAGTAAAGCCTTTGACCTGCATGCGGAAATGTTTAGTAAAGGGATTCGTCCTTCTGCAGCAACATACACATCCCTTATCTATGTTTTGAGCAAGCAGAAAAGAATGCAACAGGCTGATAACTTATTCAAGCAGGTTGTCTGCAAAGGAATTCGCCCTGATGTCATAATGTTCAATGCACTTATTGATGGCCATTGCATAAATGGGAACATGGAGAGGGCATTTATGCTCTTGAAGGAGATGGACTCAAAGAAGATTACTCCTGATGAAGTAACCTACAATACTCTAATGCAAGGGCTTTGTAGGGAGGGGAAAGTTGAGGAAGCTCGTGGGCTTCTTGATGAAATGAAGATTAGAGGCATCAAACCTGATCACATTAGTTACAACACCCTCATTAGTGGGTATGGTAGGAAAGGTGAAATGAAAGACGCCTTTAAAGTTCATGACGAGATGTTGAGCAAAGGTTTCAATCCCACTCTTCTCACTTACAATGCCCTAATCCAAGGGCTATGTAGAAACAAGGAAGGATATCATGCTGAAGAACTCTTCAAAGAGATGGTAAGCAAAGGCATTACTCCTGATGACAGCACCTACTTCTCTTTGATTGAGGCTCTTGGGAAAGATGGAGGCTTGTTAGAGAACACTGGCATGTAATCCATTGTTGATCAGCAGACTTTCAACTTTTCACATTTAAGAATGCATTTGATGCCTTTGAGAAAGAAACCAGTGCTTGTTTTTCAGGCATGAATTCTTCATAAATGATTTCATTTGCTAGTGACAGTATCTATGCACCACTGCTCCTTCTCATATTTGGCCACCAAAGTCCAATACTGTCAATACTCTGTGAATATACTGTAGACATGTGGAGACACAAGGAAGAACTTTCAGGTACTTGTACAGTTGTACTTGGTGCCTGTCTTGTTGTACATTTGATCTTTTAATCCAAAATGAGTACTTGATGTGTCTGTAATTTTTTGCGATGCATTATTTCCCTATTTTTGGAAGAATGGTTTATCAAAAACTCTAATCTGCTGTGGCCAAATTGGTTCTGATAGCAATACCTCCTTTTGATTTCCCCTTGTTCAGAATACTCACATTCTTTGAAGACGAGGTCATCTCTCAAAATGCGGATTTCTTCGTATTCACCTATTTCCTTGTATCTTAAGCAGTGGGAAATCGACCCTAATCCTTTTATTGTTACAGAAGTCCCGATTCTCTCTGAACTTTGTTTAGCCATAGAAAGAGTCCCAATAGGGGCATGAACCAATCTAATTTGCTGGCATGAACTTATTGATGGCCATGCAGGCTGTTTTAACCTTTCCCACTTTACCAAACCATCAACTTCAAAATATTTTGAACCATGGGGCATGAATACTCACCCTATTGAGGCTACATCACTTGGGCTCGGGCTTGGGGAGATCTCATATGTAATCACATAGATGATCTTGATCGCCGAAAGTTTCTCATAGGATTTTCAAACCTGTTCCTGGCCCTTATGATTTTTCTTGACAATATTTTCTCTTACCCTCTTATTTAATAGTGTGCATGCTCATGTTTAATGTGGAGAATAGGGGTGGAAGGGAATGAAAAGTCAAGGTCCATCTTCAAGAGTCATACGTCTCATCCTCTTAAGTTCTTGTGGCTTGAAGCAGCCATAAGATGATGATTCATGTCCCACCAGCAAGTTCAAACCTTGAGAATCTGTATCAAAGTTGTACATATTCGTTGAGTGGAATTCTAAATGTTGAAGGGTACTTCGAGTTTATGTTTCCCAGACTTGTTTTCTTTCTTTCTTTCCTTGGTTTTTGGATAACAAGTCTCTAATGCGACATGCTTATGCACACCAGGAAGTTCTGAATCCAAAAAGTTGGTATTGGATGCTGTCGATCTCGAGTCAGATTCCTTACACATTGGGATGGACTGAAGGAAGAAAAGGGGAACCTGTCAATGACCATCTTATCCTCCCACGGATTGTTGCCATATGTGGTGAACTTTCAGCTAGTTATCTCTCCTTTGCCATCTTCACTGTTTCCAAGTTAGTCATTTCCATACTTAAAAGACCAAAGTTTTCAAGGGAAAAGAACACTAACCTGTAAAAACCCCGATCAGAGAAGTGCATCTGTGCACTCAAATTGGTCCCAGCCTGATGTAAAAGTTACATGACCAATTAAAGGTTTCCTGTCCAGTTTTACTTCATGTATTCTTACTATGTCATATTTTGTGAATCATATCGATGTCAGAACTTGGCTAGCATTATGTACAAACTCTACTAGGACAATTTAACCAAATGGAGGATAATACAAGAAGAGAGTAAACTTCCCAGATGCCAATTTCCATTGCTCTGCTTATAATATGGTGAACATCAGCTTCTAATCCTCCTCAAACAGAACTACATCATATACAATATCAGGTGATTTTCTTGTTAAAGGTGGAAACAGTGAGATTTGTTTCCAATTTGAGCACATTTGCAAAACTAGGAATACAGACACTACATAAAAGTACAAGTACAAACAAAGAAAGCTAGTTGTGGACAATTATTTTTCTCCCTTGTGATATAAAGACATTCCTTGAAAAAAATAGTTTATTACAACCTGTTACAAAATTTTGGTGAAATAATCAACCTGTTTTAAATTATTCTAGAAAGCAGAACCACTACCCTTCGTTCGCCCCATCAACACATCTTTGGCTTCGTTTATCTTTTGAGCAAGATACTTGTTACCACCACTGTCAGGATGGTTGGCCATCATCACTCTCCTATGAGCCTCCTTGACCTTCTCCATGGCAGCATGCTCTCTGCAACCAAAGTAAATATCCCATAAGCAACTAGACTTCATATAAGCTTGAAAGAAGTGGGTATCCAGGTGATGACATTCATTATTTCAATTGGATAAGTGATTCAGTGAGATTAACAAATATCAACAAAATGCCTAGTTTGTCAACTATTGAGTCACGATATTAATCTTAGAGAAAATCTGTGCCTCCTCATCTAAGGTCTGACAGCTCACACTAAAGCTCAAAGAATTAAGTAGCTTTTTTGGGTATAATTTTCCTGCAATTACCAGCACAGACACTAGAATCCTTACTGTTGATAACCCTTTTCTTTGTTGGCCAACAGACGTCCAAACAGAAAATCAAATACAATGGCCACAGGATAGATATAAGCTTTTCCTTTCAATAGATACTGGACATGTGCTGCATTCATGTGCTTCCATCCATATACATGCTCAAGGGAAAATATTATAATGACAATGAAACAGAAGAATTTTTTTTATGTTTCTGATGTATTAAGCAATCATACATTTCATTATTATCACAGTGATTCTAGATGGAAGTGCAGTGACCTTCCTATATCGGGCACTGTTTGACTGGGATCTTGACCCTAGAACAGTTTCAAGTTCCCGGTCCAACAGTGGCTTCGAAGCATTATAGTCAAATTCAGAATCACCTTACTTCAATGATCTGACTATCACAAATTTAGAAACACCCTTTTGGGTTGGGGTGATGATTTGTATCCCCTCAGACTATAGATTTGTACTTAGTTTATGGAAGTCCCAAAACCAGATCATTTAAGTTTTTCAATTATAAAGCACAAGCTCAAATAGTATCTTTTTAATATTTTATGGTCCTGATCCAAGTGATCCACCCAGAGGAAATAGTGCAAAGGAGTTCTCTATAAACAGAATACTACCTGACACCAAGGATTAAAGCAGCTTCTCGTCTTGACATGCTCTGCTCAAACCCACCCTCATAGAATCTTCTTGCTCGGGGTACAACAGGACGAGCTTTGAATGCTTGCCATGCCTGGATCAAGTATCTACCTCCCAAAGCAGCAGCAGCCACTGAAAAACCAGCTACAAGTGGAGTTGCCTGAAGAGAAAATAATTAACAAGATGAGAGGAAATCAAGTTGCTTGATGCTGCAAGAAAATCCTAAACATTGTGTATAAAAGAAATGATCTATCCACAGTGTTTTGCAGGATATTAATGATAGTAGAAACAACAATCTCAGAAATGTACAGAAGCTGCTTTAAGTGGATATGTCTAACATTATACTTCCAACAGACCAACCAGGTAAAGAATATTTGGACGGCTCTCCTCACAGTCCATTTAGGAAAATATTGCTACAAATCTGCCACATGCTTATTTGGGGCAGTTTTCCAACACAATCCATTTAGATAACACTCCTAATACAAGAGTAAAAATCAGGTGTAAGAAAATTTCAGGAAAGCTCAACCTTTAGGTCCCCTGCTCATATGTCATGTTTCAGCAAAAAGAAGTTTGCCATGTAGCAAAACAGAGTTTGAAAAATCCAGGACTTTTGCAAGAAATGCATTGTAATGGTGGGAGTACAAAACATGCACTGGATACAGGTGAGTTTGGTTGGACTTAAAAATGAAACTAATATATGGCTAACTTGAATCATATCATCTCTATCCAATTGGCTGAAACTGCCACATCACTGTCCACATAGCTTGAACCGGTGGACCATCAGGAAGCACTCCATCAAAGTGGCCACACAAAACAGTTTTTTCCCAAGTCATGTACAAGTGTAATCCAAGTATTTCCTGTAGTTTTTTCGAATTTGATCACACATTTCTCTTAGATCAATCCACCTAAAAATATAGCTTGTAGTCTTTAATGAATGCAAAAAGCATATTGATGCACTAGTCGCAAAAAGGTGTTCATTGGAAGTTTCCCAGAACACCATCAGGCACATCACTCTGTATCTATCATCTTTACAGCATGAAATCTATTTCCCCAAATCTTATTGTTGCTGACATGCTTATTGATTCTATTTTAAAATAATAGGAACCAGTAGGGTTAAAATTTGAGTCTTATATAAACTAAGGTTGAACATGGGTTTCTTCACTTCTATATCTTCTAATGATCACACCTTTACTAAACATTGGGTTAAGCAGTAAATCTGTAGAAGAAGTGCAGCATTAAACCGGATTGCTACCATGATATCATTGTTAAACTTTGTCCAGCTTCATCATTGTCTGCCTTGAAATTAAATAAAAGCCAATAAGAAGTTTAAGACCTCTTGGTCCTCTTCATAATCTTAAAGTTCCAACATACCTCTTTCTATGAACAAATACTAAACTTGAATTATCCTAACACCTAGAATTAATGCAATAATACTACTGTTCTTAATTATATTGGGTTTTAGGGATGGAAGGCAATTTGATTGTATTCATTAATTTCAGATGACACCTGAGATTTCTTGAAAATGAGAGTCAAATTTTCTGAAGAGAATAAAATCCTTTAGGAGTAGCGTATACACTACTAGCATAAAATAGAGGCAAAAGAACGAGCCAACAAAAAGAGAGAAACCCAGGAACAGGAATGGTCTTACCATTGTAGAAAGTCTGAGAGTTTCGCAAAAGCAAAGCTTCAATTACCAACACCGAGTATCTACAATAAGAGAAAAAAAAAAAAAAAAAAAAAAAAACCCATAAATACTCTTAACAAGAAAACCATCTTATGAGCCCTCATAGATTTAATACAAAACAAGCTCCACGAACAGCTCCAATGAAAATCAAAGCCCAGAATCGTGAAGAAGAAATCTTACATGTTCAGATTGAAAAGAACAACTTTTTCGGGTGTGAAGACAACAGAATAAGTAGCTAAACAAAATCTGGTTGTGTGTCATGAGGCTCTCGTACCTGATGAATTTTTATAGGTTAACGGTTTCGACTTCAACAGCTTCTTTTTTTCTTCCGCCACAAGAAAACCAGAAAACCGCCTCAAGACGGCGCCCATATGAAATCTAGAAGGTGCAATGGCAAATCCGGTATTTTGGACAATTAAACAATTTTCAATCTGAACCGTCTTTTTCTTTTTCGTTTTGGTAAAAAATTTGAACCAGCCTCCTATCACATGGATGAATAGAACTTTCATCCAGGAGTTTTGGAAACGCGAGAGTTCTCACCAACAAACACCAGAACTCCGAGCAGAAATCCTAATATAACTAGGTTAACCTAAAATTGAAACGCAAGAGAATGTAATTCGGTCGTCGGAATGGAATCTCTCCCGATATCAATGGTGCTTCATCTAAGTGGTCCAACCAACCAAAGAATAATACAGACATATAGTATTATCATTTAGAAGACCAAAACCCTAAAATTCTCACTTTCTCAGAATCTCTTATCTCCTAAGATGAAAAGAGGCTCTTCATATACCTCAATAAGAGTCAAACCCACGATCTCTTCACTAAGAGGTGTTGGTTTCACCAGTAAAACAGTTCTACGTTGGCAGAAAGAGGCTTTTCTATTAATACTTTTTGGAGAATTGATTTCTCTTTTGTCTTTTTCTTTTATTTGAAACCTGATGTAGTGATGTTATAATGTAAAGTACATTACATGTATATCCTTTTTTTTTTTTTCTATACGTAGAGACATATTTATCTTTATTTAACTTTTTTATCGGAGAAAAAAAATTAAAAAAGAAAACTCAAGATTAGTCATAGTATGAACTTTGGAAATTTGAAATGGGCCAGGCAGTCATGTTCCAAAAGAAGTTTTAAACCTGATTTTATAGAAGTTTCTAACCCTATTTGGTTATCTGAATCTAGGTATTTCAAATCCTTCGATTCATGAATTAGAGATTTCACTTTTTGGCCTAAAAACGTGAATTAAGACATTATTAGATATTCAATGAAATCCATGAATTCAGATAACCAAATAGGCTGTAAATATACCATAAATACATGAGAGTGAAATCCATGTTTAGGTAAATATATATTGTAAATAAGATGCAAATCTTCACCCTTCAAAGAGGAAATCTATTGTTATTTACCATTGGAGCTCATTCTAATTTTTGCGCCACACGTTGAGCACTATATTTCAAATATGAACCTCATCATCAGTGGGAGTGTAGTGATAGTTTCCATGTTCACCTGACTTGCCTTTAGTTGCCAGAATGATATGGAGAGAGGAACTTGGACTTCTAGCCAAAACAGATAAGTTTTGGCTTTATACATTGACCTTCATGAGAGGTAAGAGAACAATTACTGAACCAACTTTTATCCTTCATAA